>NW_027192411.1:0-151921 GCF_041956645.1 Rasamsonia byssochlamydoides | reverse complement strand
AGAAAAAAGTTCGTGCCAGCAGCGTGCACCACGGGGAGCATTCTCCTTAGGTAGGTGAGGTAGTGAATGAAGTATTGCCGCCCTCATCACAATCAAATGAACTATTGAAGCCTTCTTTGCAGAGGATTCAGGTACAGGAGGTCTTCGGAGAGGGCGAGGGCAGGGGAAGCGCGAACCCGTTCGATCCGCTGCTCGCACGCCGATGTGGCTTTCTGTCAGGGGAGGCTGAACTTCTGGAGGTTGACTGCCCTGAGGCGAAAGGGGGGAAGGCGCAACGCCAGTGGACGAGCGTTTCGGGCTATCACAAGTCCGCAACACCATTGCGTTAGGGAGCTGTGAGGAAGAAAGACCCCGGCGGCCCCCGTTGTTCCACGCAGCTTCTCTGGGGGTTTCCCACAGACTAATTTTGAAGCTTCCGGAGGCCCTGGCTTTTCCAGCGAGTCGTTCGGTTTCGAGTCTAACAAGAATGCTGCGAGAACCAGTCGTCTGCGAGACTTCCCCCGACCCGGGCAGTCTCCACCGCCCCTCAGCACGAGTCGCGCCTGCATGCCGACCCACCGTTGCCCACTCGACCTACTCCGTAATTAATTACTCTTGCACAAGGATCGAATCCAGATGAACTATGGACTATGAACGCTTGTTGGAGATGGCGACATGGCACAGCGCAGCACAGGCTGCAGCGCCAGAGCATGCACGTCGATCGAACACGACGTAACCCCGTCGACTGACAATATATGCATGCACTGCCATCCTAACAATGCTGTGCAACGTGCTCGGTACTCCGGTCATCTGATGCGGGGGCCAGAATTCCCGTCAGGCACTCACTCGACACGGCGTCTGGCGGAAGCCAGCATTTGATCGGCATGAACCAGCGGTGCTTCCGTCCAAATCCTGAATATTAATTCTTAAACCCTTTGTGCGATCGTCATCAGGCAGCTGATTGATGCTTATCATTGCCCTCTTTCCGTGAGATCCGTGTCGACTGTCGAAATGGACCAAGAGATGGTTGGAATAAGAAGCAGCTATCGAATCGAGAAAACATATTTCATCTGCCAGTCATGATTCACAGGAGACGGCAACGACGGCCACCAACATAAATAATTCCACTGGATGTGCAAGGAAGCAAGCTGAAAAGAGAGCCAAAACACCTGTCATCAAAGCGGGAACTACGGCGGTTACTTGGACGTTAGGATTACTCGAATACGATTACAACTCGAGGATTACCCACGATGGAGTCCGGATGGAGGACAAGCTTTCTGGTAAGTAACTTCAGTCCTTGCTTGATGCATCCACCCGAATTGAGGAATCCCGCTGCACAGCGGTAAGGATCAGGTAGCACTCACAATACGACTACATTCAAACAGTTTTAGCTCGGCAAATATAGCAGCAGTCCGTAATAATATCTGCATTCGATAATACTACCGGGACTTGAATTCCCGGAGACGGGTCTCATCTTGGAAGGCTGCACACCTGTGACCAGATTAGTAGCGAGGGAACTACTTCCGCACGTACGAAGTACCTACAGAGTAATTACTCCATACAGTGCACGGGGTAACTCCCTACTCGAAAAGGTGAAATCTGGTTGAGATTCGATGATCAGAGCTTTCTGTACTCCATGGATTTCATATATCCGTCTGGCACTTCCACGGCAAAACGAAACGCACAACGGCGTTGCATGCATGGTCTAGTCTCCTAGTGCATACGTCAGGCAGCTACGGGGTAACGGAGCACATAGCACGGACTCCTATGGAGTACAAACAGCATACTGTCGAGAATTCCGGGCTTTGATAATGGATTGCTTCAATCCCATTGTGATCTGGGCGGAGAAGAGCTCTCTCCTCTGACCCAATCAGTATCTCGAAAGTACTCCGTACAGTACACTCCCATTCTGATTTTGCATGCAACAAAGTACCCACCACGGCTCTCTGGATCTCCAGAGAAGGAGTACTCAGTATCAAACAAAATGAATAAGAAACCTCAACAAGAACATGTGAGACTGCTAATACCTCGTAAAGAGAGGAAACCAGGGGAAATACCGAAATCGTGATTTGTCAGGAATTCACATCCAAAAAGAAAGCGGGTCTGATTGCCCGTCCCCCCTGTTTCAATAATTCTCCATTTGGTCTAGGGGACTCTCCAGAGGCTGGTTCTAAAGACAGTTTGACAGCTCGGCTAGGAGATTTTGACTTTTTGACTTGTGGAAACCAGACTATCAGGCTATTGCGATGAGTACGGAGTATGATGTGTGGGGGGCATCGTCCTGCTCCGAAGGTACGGAGTAATGCACAGAGTACCTAGTACTAATGGTTACCAAATATACGACGTAACTACCTCCTAATGGACATTCTCTTTTTCGTGACGTTCGTCTATAGACAATGTTTCCAATTCAAGCATTTTCCTCCATCTTCATTATTCCATTGTCCTTGGAGTCAACCACCTAGGCAGTGCTCCGTATGTACTCCGTACTCCGTATGGAGTAAACCATGCCATTAAATTACCTCGATGATCCTGAGACCAGACAGACACGGCAGAAACAGCGATCGTCGCTCTCCACCAACCTTAATGATATAATTATAACCTTTGACAAACCCCTGGTTGGGCTAGATAGATAATCCATGGATATTGGATGTCGATGACACGTCCCTGTTTTTTTTTGTGGAGAGTCGCGAGTCGCAACTCACGACTGTTAAACTAACTTTAGGTAGCCCCAGGCCCAGGCCTGGCCATTTACAGTAGTCTTGCCAGGTTGCCAGGTACTGCCCAGTGCCCACTATTACTCCGTAGGGAGGTTTGGTACCTGAGGCGACCGTTTCAGTCATGGATGATTTGATCCACTGGAGTCAAACAACAGTCCTCCTTACGGAGTATATGGAGTACGAACTATTATTATCATATTATGTGCATTGCTACTCCGTACTCCGTCATGAGCCGAACAGAATTCTGGAGACCAGGAATAGGGGAATTAGAATAAATAAAGTGCTGAGATTGGCGATCGACCGCCCCCTGTCTGCTGATCGTAGCCCTGATCTTGACGAGCGGCTCCGTAATTATTTTGATGGAGAGTGTTACCTCGTATACAGAGGAGTTCCGTACAGAGTACGGAGTACGGGGTAAGAGTACTCCATACTGCGCCCCCTGCACTGCTGTATGAGTGTAAAGACTCAATGGAGTAGAGATTATGATGAATCGATTGAGAACTTCATCCTCAAATCTCTTGCATAATTCCTTGCATTTGGATTTAATTTGGTCGATTACCTAGGTACCTTTGGCCAGCGTCTCCTGGGACTCTCCATGGTACAGAGTTGTAGGAGTAGATAGGGGCAGATAAGACAAAAAAGTCTACTCTGTATGGTCACATGACCAACTAAGATCATGTGACTCTTGCCAAAGAACTGTAAGAAGTGGCCAGGTCAGTGGACAGTTAAGCTCATCAGCTGGGTATTCACTGTTCACCTCCTTCAGACCATCCTGGAGGTGAAGTGAAGCTATAGAGAAGGTATCTCACCCACCTGAATCCTATTTTCCAAGATCACTGAGATGTAGCAGACATTCGGCGAGAATGCATTTCACATGACTTGAGTGGGTATTATTAGCCTGAGGGATCAACTTCTGCTTACCTGACCTCGTATTCCATGTGACTAATCAAGTCATACAAGTCATGTGAAAAGCATTCTTGCCAGCCAGGACATCCTCCTGGTCAAATATTGGAAAAGTGATTTTGGGTGTGTGAGATGGTATCCCAATAGCTTCGCTTCCTCACCTGAGAAGAACTGTGAATACCTATATAGGCTATGAGCACACCCATCTGCTGGCCTTGCCATGAAACATCATGGCTGGAGAAAAGTAAGTAAATAGAAGCTTAGGCAGCCATATTCTTATTTTGAATCAAGTGACTTTCATGAGCTATCATTTTCTGTGACCAGGCTAATGGCTGGGTGAGATGGCAAGATGATGATGATGATGGTGGTGGTGGTGATGTCCTTCCTGCCTCTCTCCCAAAAGTGAAAGTGAAGCTTTTGAGATACCATATTCCTACCCAAAATCAGTTTTCCGACTTCTGGCCAGGTGGAGGTCTGGTCGGCGAAAATCCAGGCATGAACTGACCTCAGCCTCAGGCATTCACTCTCCATGGATATCTTAGGTGTGAGGTGACCCAGGACCTGGTGACCTGGTACCCTGGTTCTCTGAGGTATTCACTATCTACAAGGATGTCTTGAGGCTATTCACAAGCTATCCTCACCTACCCAAATTCGCTTTTCCAAAATCCCTCAGGCATGGCAGATATCCGGCGAAAATCCAGGCATGAATTCTTCTCAGCCTCAGGGATGACATCAGGTAGGCTAGCAGATACCTGGATGCCTGGTGACTCTGACCTGATGGTCTGGTTCTCCAAGGCATTCACTGTCTGCCTCCCTGAGGATGTCGTGAGGCTATTCAGAAGGTATCTCAGTCACTCAAATTCAGTTTTCCAGAATCTCTCAGGTGTGGCAGCCAGCCGGGCGAAAATTGTGGTGTCAATTTATCTCAGCCTCAGGCATCATCTCAGGCGAGCAGATACTTGATGGCCTGGTTCCCTAGGTATTCACCCTCTCTGCCTTCCCAGGGATGAGATGAGGCTATTGAGATCCTATCTCAGTCACTGAAATTCAGTTTTCCGAAATCTCTGGGGTGTGGAGGCTGGCTGGAGAAAATTCAGGTGTGAATTTTACCTTACCCTTAGGCATCAACTTTTCTCACCCAGGTCAGCAGACAGGTGAGCTGAGCTGGTGGTGGCCTGGTTTCTTGGTATTCACTGTCTACCTCTTCTGTGTATGATCTGAGGCTATTGAGATGCTATCTCAGTCACCCAAATCCAGTTTTCCGAGATCCCACAGGCGTGGTGGACATCTGGCAAAAATTCAGGCATGAATCTGCCTCACCTTCAGCCTCAGGCATCATACTCTTCTACCTATATTCATCTTCCTGATGAGGTACACAGGTGAAGCTATTAAGATCCTATCTCAGTCACTCAAAATCGGTTTTCCGAGATTCTTCAGGCGTGGCAGCCAGCCGGTGAAAATCCAGGCAGGAATTTACTTCACCCTCAGGCATCATATTTACTCCTCATGAGGTGAGATGAGGCTATTGAGACTTCAAATTCCATTTTCCAAGATTCTCAGGCGTGGCAGAAGACCGGAGAGAATTCACCTGACCACAGGCTCCAGCTGGAGGCTCTGTCTTTATTCCCCAGCCGACCTAGGATTGTCATTGTTCTCAAGTGAGGCTATTCAGAAGCTCTCCCACTCACCCAAATTCACTTTTCCAAAATCTTCTAGGCGTGGCATGAAGCCGGAGAGAGTGAGACATGACCAGGAGGAGACCTTACATTGATACAGATAATAGAGTGAGGCTATTCAGAACTGCCTTCCCTTACCTTAAGTGACTTGTCCGATCTTTCTTGTGTGTAGCATGAAGCTGGAGAGAATTCACATGATCACCATGTCTCCTGTACAGACTTCCTGCCTATTCACTATCTCTGAATACAAAGTGAGGCTATTGAAAAGTTGTATCTCCCATACAAAGCCTCTTTCCGATATCTCTCAGGTGTAGTGTGAATCCGGCAAGAATGTCTTTCACCTGACCTGCTGACCTGGAGGAGGCATCTTTTTGTTCTCTCTCCCTTTGAGAGCCCTTCTAATAATGAGGCTAGACAACGCACTCGTGTCTCTATTTACAATGTGCCTCTCACGATACCATCCCCATTTTGAGCGTGGAGTGAAGCTTTTGAGATACCCCATCCCCCACCCAACACAACCTTTCTGACTTTCTCCAGGCGTGGGCTTAAGTTGGTGAGAAATTGACCTGGCCCAGCCACCACGCACCACCCATTTATCCACGACCAACCTACCTATCTAAGTGTAAGTACTGTATACACGCTCTTTACCTACCTAGACATGCAGCTCACCTCACCTGAGCTACAGTAGGTGTTCTGGCCTTTGTTGTCATTTACACATTATCTGTCTCAACTCTCTCTCTCTCTCACTCAAAAAAGCTGGCATATGTACAGAGTTTTTTCCTTCTGACGCAGTCAGTAGTATCTATCTTCTTTCGCTTTGTCCCTCAATACTCGATACTCAATACTATCAGAAGCCCAACCCACTGCTCCTCCTCAACTCTGCCCAGATAAATAAGCAACTTGGCCGTAAATTGGTTGCAGTCAAGTATGAGCAATGTCGCTTTCTTTGTTTTCTTTCTTGCGTTCGTTCTGTGTGTCCCTGAACCTCCAGCAAACCATGGAAACCTACCAGGTACCCAGGTACCCTAGCAACTAAGAAGAAACACCACCAACTCCAGGTGACTGTGGTCCTATCTGCTAAATGCGGATGCCCATCCATGGATTGCCCAGCATGTACCTAGCCAGTTGCACAGATAGGTAGGTACCTACCTAGGTAGGCAGGCACCTAGGCAGACAGGCAGCCATTGACAGTGAGTGAGTGAGTGAGTGAGTGAGTACCCTGTCGTGATGTCATTTGGACATGCATACTGTACAAGGATTCATACTTTACTGTATCCTCATCAGTTATGCAGATAGTAATAACTACATATACTTGGTCAAAGAGCTGAACAGGAGTACCAGTACATGCAGACAGCATATATTACTTGGATTGCCACGTTGTGTCTTTCTTATCTACCTGTCCCATTTAACTCCAGAGTTTGTCTGCTGGCAGACTGGGTTGGCCGTCGCTTCGAAAATCAATATGTCTCCATCGTTATGAATGTCTCTATCATTATGGTCGTTGCGACAATCACGCAATTCTGTCGGTGTCAAATGCGTTCTTTTTTTTTCTTTCTCTTGATATTCTTAATAGGATTATTGTCTTGGATTAGAAGTTAGAAGTTTGATCGTGGTCTTGCGCTGGAGGACTTGTTGGATGGAGCCTGTAATGCTGACAGATTCTAAGTACTATTTCCTTCTTTCCTATAGGGTGTTATGATGGGGGAAAGAAAAATCTAGGCAGGAAAGAACTTTTCTATTTCATTACTTTCTTTTGTAAGCTCGATGATGATGGTCTCATCTCATCTAGACTATCTACATGATAGATAGAAACTCGAGATTTCTCCACACGATTCAAGATGATGAATATGTCACTTGTAAAGCACACGCCGGCGTGTGGAATGTACTGTACCATGCCACGCATTCAGCGAACTACAGACAGTTTTCTTTTTGGACAGATGCAACCCAGTCAACACCTCAACAATAGCCGGCGCCTCCGATTTCATAAGGTGTAAGGTATGTAACCTTTTGGTTCCCTTGTTTGCTTTATCTTTTGCGATTCATGTCTCATCTCGTCATTCAGGACGCCTGCTTGTCCGAGTCTGGATTCGTAACTTCGTCGTAAGTGTAGACACCCCAATTTTCGAGAGCATATGCGATTCCACCAGCAAAGAAGCTGAGCTCATCCTTTCCAATAGTCACCTTTCCGTCGGCGAGCCTCTCGGACAGCAAGTGTTCGATCTTGTCCAGAAAGTCCGTCGTGTGACGTTCAAGAACCTGAGCAGAGGCATCCGATTGTTCCAGGGCAACTTTGGCCTCGCACAGACGGACAAGCTCATCGAACTCGTCCCGTAAGACAACATTGCGGAAGACGCCGATAACATGATTGAGAACTTCGTCAAGATATGCGCCGTGGAAGGTTTCGGATTCGAAGAAAGGACAGTGAATGCGGCCTTCCCTGATTTCTTGAGCACGCGCGCGAAGTAAGGATTTATACTTGTTGTCGGGAACGCCATGGATACCGTTCATGTAGGCGATGAAAAGCTGCTTGTCCAACTCAACCATATCGCGAGGATGTTCTTCGGGTCCGTTGGGGATGTTCCTTTCCCAGTCATCTTCAGTGAGACTGTCGGAAGTGTTGAAATTTTCATCACCGTTACTCCTACAGTCACTGCAGCCATCTACATCGGCGACCGGAAGCCGACCACGGACGCTAGCCATCATCATTTCGTGCCAGGTCATCTCGGGCTCATCCTGTTGGTCGTCGTCGAGTTCTGGAGCTTCGATGTAGGAGACGTCCGTATCAAACCGGACTGAGTTCTCAAATGCGATATGTGAATCGTCGAAGTCGACTTCGTCATCATCGTTATCATCGCCGTCAGCGCAAGAGTCATGCAAAGGTTCCCAATCTTCAGGGTCCAAAGCAGCCTCCGAAGAGAGCTCACAATCAAAGATGTCATCAACAGGAACATCCGTGTCCGATTCCGGATCTGCAGAGATGCTGAATTCCAGTTGTTCTGCGAATTCCGATTCCGAGTCGTCAGATTCATAGCCCGACTCGAAGTCTTCAATATCGTTCGCTTCAGCGTCCACATGCGACTTTTTGAGGATAGATTTTGGTGCTTGAGGAATCGGAATGCCGATTTCTGGTACTTGGGATGAGACATTGGTCACAGCAGTAATCGAAGTGACGACAGAAGCGTCGGAGACGTCATCTGAGGCATAGGAACTATCGCGATAAATAGAAGCGGTGAGGTTGGAGCGCGACAGGATGGGTGGGAGCGAATGCCAAGAGGCTTTTGTATCGTGAATGCCCTCCATTGTGATTATTTGAAGGGAGGGATTAGGTTCATGCAAATTTAGAGAAGCTTCAGCAGTTGCAGTATGATCTCGAGCGGGATAAAGCCTCTCGTCTTGAAACGAACGACTGCTATAGTTGCGGGGGAAGGTTTCGAGGGGAAAGATAGTCAGAGAGTACCTGATTCAGGCAACAGTGGACTGTACCCCAGATGATGGTGGTCACTAAAAATAGGTGGCTGGACTGAAATCACTTTTTCGTCCTGTTGAGATTTTTGGATCCGTGAGACTGGAGAGCTCCGGCCACGAATAACGCGCGTGGAGTCCATGGTGAAGTGCGAGCACAAGCATGGTAGCTCAAGGCAGAACAACCGGCATGCCGCCGGCCAGACGAGCGTTCAGAAACATAGCAGGGTGAGCAACCATGGATTCAAAGATTAGAGTAGAGTAGCAAGATCCTGGGCGTGGTCCACGGACACTGGCTATAGGACGCGTTTTGCTGGATAGACTTGTCCTGATCGAGTCGAGTTTTCCTTTGCAGCTCCCTTCATAAAAAAGTTCTCTCCCCCCTATATCTTTCACAGCGCTATGTACCTTTCTCAGAATTCTTTCCACAATCCACCACAGGATCAAGGGACGACTCGAGTTCGTGTTTGGCCTGGTAGGGCCACGACGCGTCAGGCTGGGTAGGCTGTAGCAGACAACGCTTTCACGTTTCTTGTGCCGTCAGAAGTACGGTCGGGGTTTATAAAATCTCAACAAGACTGCCCCTCCAAACTGATGACGATGCAAAGAGGGGTTTGCGTCGAATCTCGAGAGCTTGTTCCCCGCAGTCTGCCCAACCCTGTGGAGCACGGCTAGGCAGGGAAAGTGGCGTGAACTCAGCACGTCCGAACGAGCACGCAGAATGATGAAATATCTCTCCAGATAATGAGAGATGTTGCTAATGATGATTCAGACGACAGTTGAGATACTGGGCTTGGAGGAAAAAGAAGTGATACATTGTGAGACAAGCCAGGGTCAGCATTGCCATTATGACACCTCGCGTTCGGAAGGCATCGGCGTTTTCCCCGATCCGGCAAACGTCATTGCCGAACTAATGCCGGTGCGGCTCAATGAACAGCCTCATCACATTCACTTCTTCCGAGAGGCTAGTCTGTCATGATGAGAAACTCCATATTCTGTCCTCTGCGGATGACTATGTTCAATTGAGATGAGCTAACGTATTTGGAAAATGCAGCAATAATTTGCCCCGAATTCTGACAGAACCAGGTCCAGCCAAAGTCGAGGGAACATACTCAAAGAATCAGACACTCCGAGACTTCTATCTATTCGGGCCTTCCAAGGTTCCTGCACACGCCAGGGCCTTTGAATGGCGTTTCTCTTTGTGTTTCAGGTGTAGTATGCGGTGATTGTCGAGAACTGTTGGTGGCAGAGAAGACAGTGACGACTGGGATGAGCAGCCACCAGGTACCAATTCAATTGCACTGGATTTCTGGCTTCTGGGCTAGCAGCTTCCGGAAGCATGTCATTTTGTCTATTTGGTTTTTCTTTCAGGATGATTACGATGTGCTGTTCCAAGCGTGATGGGAATCCATCGGCAATAATTAACAGATGATCAGCATAGCAGGTTCAATCTTGGGACCACCCCTCCACTTCATGTTGAGACACTGTCTTGAAGCTGTTCTATAAGCTGATCCAGTGCATTGATGACGTATTAATGTCTTACCAGGATGGGAAGTGGAAACCGTGTCTTTGTCGGGTTCTAACCCTTCTTATCCCTGAATTTGACGACAGCGATGTCCATTCAGAAAGTCTCTGCGGATTACTTCCTCTCGTCTACTAATT
Source organism: Rasamsonia byssochlamydoides (assembly GCF_041956645.1). Lineage (NCBI taxonomy): Eukaryota > Fungi > Ascomycota > Eurotiomycetes > Eurotiales > Trichocomaceae > Rasamsonia > Rasamsonia byssochlamydoides. Next base: position 141,522 of record NW_027192411.1, on the reverse strand, counting down.
TTACAACAAAGGATTTTTCCTATCTGAACGGTTCGGCTGGACTGGCATACTATTGGTATGATCATTGTATGGTCAACTCAGCAGGGCTGGCCTCCAGGTCACCCGCACAAGATGACTAGCTGACATCGAAAGCTACAGCTTATTGAAATTTTCAAATGGAATGATTCGGTTCCTCATTGAGCTCAGGGAGACAGGAAGAGCTTGGTCCTCTTCATGGAGCTAACCTACAGTAAAGGTCGAGCCAGGAGAGGTTGAATCGAAGACCAATCAATAGCAGGGTAGACTGCATCTTCCGACCAACGCTTCTCTTCTGGCGTGTTGGCACCGTTCATCTGCAACACTCGATTATCTAAGCATTGTTGGTGTGGGCGTTGCAGGTTCCTCCCAGCCACAGCATTCCAACTCCCACCATTCGACAACAATGATGAAGATCTCGGCCCATCTACCAAGCCAGAGAGAACGATCCGCTCAGCGAGATCTCCTCCCGAGGCAATTCTTGTGGAGATCCCGAAGTTCGTCATTTGCAAATGGCCGAACAAATGGATGCCCAGTGAGGAGCCTGCTTATGACGTTTACACTTTCGCTGCGGGCCGGCGGCTTACTGTGAGGTTTGACTCGATTCTCAGTATCGGGATGCCCTTGCTCAGTCTCGAACCTATAGTCTTTGTGCCCAGAATTTGCGTCTTGCGATTTCTTGGATCCAGGGCCTCCATCACCTGCTGACGATCTCTCGATTGGCTTTCTCTCTGACTTGCAGACCCGCAGCTCAGTCTTGCTGAGATGCTGTCTGGCTGCTTCTGGCTTAGTGGATCGCTACATTCTTCACTGTGGCTTGACGAACTGGCCTATCGAGTCTTATCAGCGACTGGAATGTCAGCCGTCCAGTGGGCGCTTGGGGAGGTCAGGAATCGCCTGGCGACTTGGCCGTAGCTTCAGTCAGAGCTATGCGCCGACTCTACGCCTCACACATTCCAGGATCTTTCTTTAGATCGCGCGGAATGTACCTCGAAAGTCGGAGGCTGGGCAACGACCGTCTGCACAATTCAAATAGGGCCCTGTGTCTGTTTGTTTGCTTTGCCTTCTTTGCATCTTTTCAACAATTGTCAAACAGAGCCCTAAGTTTGCTCCCTTTGACTTTGCTTGCGCGGTGTTTGTTGGCGGATATCCGGAAGATACCCCATACTCCACTCGTCGATCCGCCGGGCCTTGCTAGGACAACAGAGCGTTGCTCTGTCGCCTTCGCCAATCGCAATCGACGTCACCGAGTCCTTCGCATCGGCCCTCCAGTCCCTAGGTCCTTGTCCTCTTGGCTGCAAACGGAAGACAAAGCCCTATCAAGATGTTCGCTCCGACGTTCGACCACTCATTCAACGATCTATTTAACCAATACGTCAACATGGACCCTTGCTCCAGTGGTGACGGCAATAAAGACGTAGTCTCGTTCACTGGCGATCTGGACCAGCTGTTCCCTCTGGGGTCGCTGTCCAGTGACTGTGGCGACCCCTCGCCCATTGGTTCTTCTTCGCGGCATCTCGCTCAGTCACCATCGCAGCTGTGGTGCCTGCAGCAGGACGCCGTCTCCCCCACGCAGCCTCAGCGGTCAAGTGCATTTCATGACACGATCCAGCCGTCTGCCATCTCGGACTTCAGCCTGAATCCTGAAGACTCATTCTCCCCCGGTCTTAACCTACTTTCAACGTCGCCGTCCACTCCCCCGGTGACACCCAACCGGAAAGTTTCCTCCAAGAGCGCTATAATAACCCCAAAGTCCATTAGCCGCCGGGAGCCGAATGATCGCCGTGCATTGCTTCGCAAGCATAGCTTTTCACCCAGCTTGATGCGCTCCACGCATCTGCAGAAGACTAAGATGGCGTACCCGGAGGCCTGGATGCAACGGCTGCAGAACTTCAACAACCTGCGTGGTGCAGCAGCAGCAGCAGCTTCTGAAGATCGTCTTCCCTTGTCGCCTCCGCCATCCGACATTCTCGTCCAGCACGAGAATATGCGCCGCGACAGCGGTGTGCACATGAACCTCTCGACGGGCGGTTCGACGGGCAGCGAAGGCTTATTGAGAGATCCAGAGATGCCTTCGCAGTATAACTCACATATGTTTCATCAATCGTCTTCCGGAAACTCGCTTGCTAAGCAGCAGCAGCAAGGGTATTTAAATCAATCCACGTCGAGCCCCCCCTCTGCAGATGATCTTTTCCACTCGCCACATTCGTCAGAGTCGCAGCAGATACCCGCGTGGCATGCAGATGCACTTGGCGCGTCGGGCGTGTCATTTACCCCGGACATCAATGGACACGACAGCCAGTGGTGGTCTTCTCCCATGCCGACGCGCGTACCACATGCACCGAGTCAACATCCCTATCAGCCGATGGTGGTGTCGTCCCTTGCGGAGAAGACACCCATCCACACTGTTGCCCATCACAACGATTTGCTGCAGGGCGGTCTGATGATCCAGTTTGGCTCTCCCTTCGACTTGCCTTCTGCTCCAGAATCTTCCTTTTCTTCCGCGTCGGGCTTACATTCCACCAGCGCCCCGCACATTCCTGCTGCGCAACACCCGACAGCCTTCTCACCCGCGTCATCTTTCATGCCTACCACCAACGCGCAACAACAGCAACAACAACCACAACAACTCCACCAGCATCAGTCGCGGTCACCATCGATGTCGCCCACGGCAACCACCTCTCCCAAATCATCGGTGGCGCGCGGGATTAAGGCCAACAACCACCGCCGCACCCACAGCCGCAAACTGTCTGGGCAGTCGACGACTGCTCCCAAGCCAGCGACCAAACTTGGCGGCTCTCCTAAGAGTGCCAACAAGACCATGAACGTGTCCTTCGTGAATTTCACGCCGGAGGACAGCCATAAGATCCTGACCGGGGTGGCTCCCAGCGGGAGCTCCAAGACGAAAGCCAGACGGGAGCAGGAGGCCCGCGAGAAGCGCCGGAAACTCAGCGAGGCTGCTTTGATGGCAGTGCGGAAAGCCGGTGGCGACGTGGAAGCCTTGGAGGCTGTTCTCTGCTAGCTAGCCGACTAACAAACAAGCAAGCGCATTCGATTGTTGATTTTGGGTCTGTATTCGGAATAATACCTACACGGTTCTGAGTGTTTCTTTCCTTTTCAAGGCGTTTGTCTAACTGACCAAACATATCGCGATGGAGTTCAATCGTGCGGGACTGGTTGCTGGTTTTTGTATTTGTATGGGTACTTGTACTTGTATCTGTATTTGTATAGAAATATAGGCATCTGTGTGTAGTCTACTGCCATTTTTTGTGTCTGTCTGCCTGCCTGCCTGCCTTACAGGATATAGGATATTATTACTGGTAATTATCAACCGAATGCGAATGTTGATTAATCAATTAATCTCATCATTTGATTCGTGTCTCTCCCTCTCTCTATCAATTCTCTCTCTTAGCTCGTATATATATCAAGGGAAATATTAAAAAAAAACAACATGGGTTCACCATCCATCTCACGCTATTTTTTCTATTTCCTGATTTATGACTCCAATCAGATGCTTACTTTGACTGGTTGCTTATACTTATAGATCTCTTAGGTAGATAGATAGGTATATATATAGATGACAGTCCCATCCATTCACATGCAAAGATGGCTGTATAATTATCGTACAACTAGGTAAGCCCCACATACCATCCATCCATGGATTATTTATTTTCTACTCCGTTCAGCATTCCATTCAGATGTATGTACATAAATAATTGTTAGCCAGTGTAAACAATAATAACAATAATGTAAACAAAACATTTTAACCATGTACGTAATTCACATACATAACCCGTGGAACGGGACGGGGGATGGTGGAACGTGAGTTTTAATTTAGATCAGATTGGAGATATTATCATATCTCAAGTAGGTATTATCGAATTTCAAGACATGTGTGTTAGTTCCCGCATATATATATGACGGATATTTACTTCAAAAGAAAAGGAGCAGGGGGGAGAAAAAGGTCAAGTCATAAGATGCGACGAGTTTAAGAGGCAGTGGCAGTGTTTCCACCAGCAGCAGCAGCACGCTCCAACGCCTCACGCCTTCCAGTACTGTTCGGGTCCAAGTACGGCTTCTCTCCCAGACTGACGGCTCGCTGACCCGTTCGGGGACCCAGACCCTCATAGTCATACGTCGCGGTGTGATAGACGCTTCGGTTGTCCCAGATTGCTATCATACACGATTCGAGTCAGTTAGTCGAACTTTTTTTATTCGTTGAGAAAGTTCTTTTCTTTAGCTAGGGTTGACACTCACCAAGATCATTCTTGTTCTGCCAGCGGAAACGCACTTGCAGATCGTGGTTATCCACAATCAGCCGCACGAACCACTGCAGCAGGTGCTCACTCTCCGCCTCCGCCAGGCCGTTGATGCGCTGCGCGTGGTGGCCCACGGCAAAGATGCTCTTCCATCCCGTCACGGGGTTGGTGCGCACGACCGGGTGGACGGCCGTGAGCTCGTCGCCGACGTTCTCGGGGGCGCCTCGGGGGGCAGTGTACAGCTGGAATTCGTTCTCTTTGGCGCTCTGGTTGAATGCCGGCTGCGCGAAGGTGGCTGTCAGGCCTTCGAGGAATTTCTGGTAGGGCTTTGAGATGCGGTCGTAGACTTCGTAGCCGGAGGCCCAGAGGGTGTCTAGAAACTCCATCAATCAGCTGCCAATAATAAAGAGACAGAGAGGTATGGGATAATCAACCAGGTCAGACGGTCCTAAGTATGGATAAGCCTTACCTCCTCCAGTCTTCGGCAGCTGCGTCAACCGCAGAATAGCATAGTCGCTGGGAATAGGCTCAAAGGTAATGTCACTGTGCCAGCCCTCCTTGGAGCTCTGCTTGGTTTGATACAGCGGCCGCTTGTAAAGCTTCTTGGCCTGCTCGGAGCTGATGACGCTGATCTCGTCGTCCTTGTCGCCGTGCTCGCGGGCAGAGTTGCTCACGGGGTGGATGTGCAGGCCCGACGTGCTCGGCTTGCCGGTCAGCTGGCCCAGACGATGAGCCAGTTCCTTTTGCAGGTCGTTGTCTAGGTCGTCCTGGCGGCGGAAGAAGACGACTCCTCGCTGGGAGACTGTATACAATGCCGTTCAGCTTTGCTTTGTCCTGAACAATAATCTGGTTGATCGACTTACCCGTGATGGCCAGGTCCCGGAGGAGTTCGTCAGAGTTAGGAGCACGCAGCCATTCCTTCAGATTGGCGGTGGGATATTCCCTGCCAATGACGGGAGTGACATCGAAGTGCTCGTACTGATCCAGGACCCCCTTCAGCTGGAGGGGTTCCCTTAGGAGCTTCGGCGTGGCTGCTGCCTTGACGGCCTCGACGCCCTGTCCTTCAACCACCTGTCCGGCCGCATCGGAGGCTGTGTCGAGAACTGAAGGTGCCATAATGAGGACGAGAATAATAAATTATAACCTCGACCAATCTGTCAGAGAGAAAGCAAGCTCGTCAGGGTATCTAAGAGATGTACTGTAGTACTACTATATAGTACTATTTCTGCTGCATACGAAGGGATTGGAAGAGGAAACCACTCGACTTTATAGCACAGCAACTTTCTGTCCAGATTAATTAATGATTAACCTTTCTCTCTCGATTGAGTGCACTCGCCAATTCCTCCTCAGATGACGATATCAGGAACTAGGAACCCAACCCAATTTCTGCGAGAGGGGCAAGCAGTCGTTGCTACCCCGCGTGTCGTAAGTACGGAGTAAGTTAACTATATGCATATGTGGGTAAATTGATTGAATCCAAATTGAGACGATATGCAAGGCCGCAGGAGTAAGTAACTATTGTGAATGGATAGATGACAATCAGAGAGAGATAGCCAAGTGGACATCGGTATGCAAGTGTAGAGTATCATATCTTCCATTGCCGTCTTATCCGCTCAATAATAACGATACCTAGCTGATGAGTGAGTTAGTCAATAAACTCTCGTGTCGTGGGATGTTGTTTGAACGGGTCGAGATGAGATGATTTCCGCGGTTGATTGCGCAACTTTCTTATCGATGGGACTGGCCTGCATATGTACAGTATGCAACGCACCTGCCTCGTTAATCAAGGTTCGGGTAATTCATATTATTATTTTTTATCATTATCATTATTGTTATGACTTACATGTGCCTATTATTAATTGACTGCCTTAATGATATGATTCATGATTTTTACTTGGGGCTGGACTGACTAATAGTAGTGCTGAAATCAGCCAGACAAGACGAGTTTATTTATTTGGATTGAAAAAAAAAGGAAGAAGAACCTGCAATAAACGAATAGTGTAATCATTTCTACTATTTTTTGCTCAGAAGTTCACTGATAATAAGTACTTCTAACCACGTTTAGTTTACAGGCTAACTCCCATCTATCCTACAGAATAAATCCAAATTGATGGCCGTCACAATGACACAGGACACATACCTGTACAGTCTTTTATAAAAAGGTAATATACATTAAAATACATAGGGCCTGCTGTCAGTTTTGGCCGTTGAAAGAGACCCGGTGAGCTGCCAGCTGCTCTCAGGAAGAGCGTCTGTCTGGACGAGTTGTCCAACTCGGAATTTACCATCACAGACATGTCATTGCGGCGCCAGGCTGAAGGAACTTCGCAGTGGAAAGATCGATACCCATGTGCACTGCACTTTTTGTTGGGCGCGTGGCTTGTTTTGTATCGCCAATGCAGATCATAATATCCAATGTGGATATAAGTTTGACCGATGTTTGTGACCGACATCACAACGCAACGATCGAAAAGAGCCGATTTCGCCTGCTATCCACCGTCCTACCTCTTCGCAGCGGTAGGTGTCCAGGATTCCGGCTGCCAGTTCTCACTTGGACCTCCCGCCTGCCTGGCCCATGGATTGGTATCTGGTTTGATCTTCCCTGCTTGTTCCTGGAGCTCCGCCTGGCCCTGGACGGCGTTCGCTACGCCAGGCCGCCTATCCGGACTAGGAGCGGCATTCGTCGGTGGATTTAACGTCGCATCGCTCGTTCGAGTCGCAGGCCCCGGTTGCTGCGTTTGAGGACGGTCGAGGTAGGATGGTTTGCTGGCCCAACGTTCGTCGGCGAGCTGCGCGAGTTTCTTGATCTGTAGCTGTCGGATTACGTCCTGCTGCTGTTCCTCGAGGCTGGGAGGGTCATTGCGGACATAGCGAAGCCACTGATGCCACTGGGCTGTATACAAGTCAGTTAGATATAGTTCGAGAGAGAAGAAGGGGCTGCATACGGGAAATCTTCACGTCCGCATAGTGGGTCTTGCGGTTGTATTTCACGATGCGTCGAAGACGGTTGCTGTTCAATGCGTCCTTGAACTCCCAGAAAGTGTTCCCATCCAGATCGACCCCTATTATTTATGACCCTTAGAAGTTAGCAGGCATCTGGACCCGTCTGGACTGTGGAGAGATGTCGGCCCGTATTAATACATACCAACCAAGAAGGATCTCCGCCACGGCAGTCGCAGGCTCTTCCACTTGAACCACAGACTGTTCACCGGACCCATTGTATCCAGGTGCTAGTATTGTACTCAGCCACGGTCAGGGGTGTTGTATGGGGCGGGCGTGAAGAATGGGGAATCGAAGCTGGCGTGGAAGCTATAGGAAGCTACTATTCGCATTATTATTTTTAGTTCGGACGTCATCGGACTGCGGGCCTCTCTCCTTCGACTGACATTCCCTACAAACCCCTTTCTTTCTTTAAATTTCTCTCTGCAGGGATAGTTATCCTTCGATGTGTTGATGCGTTTCGATCAGTATACTCCCATAAACATAAAATAATTTTCTCTTTCCTGACTGTGAAGAAAAGAAAAAGTTCCTCAATTCCGACGCCGTGACGAATTCGCCGCAGCCCCCGCGACCGCCGCTCGCGCTGACGCCAAGCGTTTGCTCAGCCAAACGAGCCGACGACAGGCAACCATCCATTCAATCGTTACATGGTGTAAATGAGAGGGATATCTCGAAGGAAATAAAAGATGGCATCAGTCAGATCGCTGGATAGAGACTTGCGCGATATGCGCCTGTCCAAGTATTCCCCGCAGGCAGCAAACGAAGTGCGCGAATGGATCGAGGAGATGTTGAATGAGAAGCTTGCTCCTGGGGATCTTATCAATGCGCTGAAAGATGGCGTGGCTCTTTGCAAGTATGATTTGCAGAAAAAAAAGTATGTCCTCATTGGAGAGTCACTGATGTAGTACAGGCTCGTCAATCTTATCGTTTCTCCGCCCGTCAAGTATAAGCAGTCGAACATGCCCTTCGTGCAGATGGAGAACATCTCGCACTTCCTTCACGCGTGTCAGAATCCCCCCTTGAGCCTGCCTCCACACGATGTCTTTCTTACGGTTGATCTCTACGAGAAGAAGGATCCAGCACAAGTACTACAGTGCCTGGGCGCTTTCAGTAGAAGAGCCAACGATATCGATCCCAAGAAGTTTCCTCGCTCAATAGGGGGCTTCAAAAGCAAAAGTGAAGTTCTGAGTCCGCAGGGAACGGGAGCTAGCAATGGCAGTGAGACAAGCTCTACGTCTGGAGGAGCAACTCCATCACGTTCCCCTGCATCAAAGCCAGTCGCCGTAAGCAGCTGGAGCAAAAAGAATGATGAAACGACCACGGCACCGGCGTGGAATATACACCAATACGGATATATGGGCGGCGCAAGTCAGGGCAATCAGGGAATCACCTTCGGAGCACGACGACAAATCACGAGCCCCGCCCCAGAGGTGCCCAGTCTCGCAGAAAAGGAAAGACGTCGTCGTGAGGCCGAAGCGGAAAAGGAACGACAGCGCAAGGAGGAAGAGGCGAGAAAACAGAAGGAGAGAGAAGAGGACGAGAAACGGGCCAAGGCGGAAGAAGAGCGCCGCTGGGCGGAGGAAACAGAACGGTTAAGAGAGAAAGAGCGCCGTGAAGTGGAGGAGGAGAAGAAACGGTGGGACGAAGAAAAGCGAAGGTGGGAGGAAGAAGAACAGCGCCGTCTCAGGGAGGAGAAAGAGGCAGAGGAGAGGCACGAGAGAGAACGACAGCGCAAGCGAACCACCAGCGACGCCCGACTGAACGGCCAATTCCTCAGCCAATATCAGGCCAGCCAGAAAGCGGCCGACGCGCAGTCGGCGGAGGCACAACGCATCAAAGAGCTGGAACGGGAGCTCGCACTGGCCAAGGAGCGAGAACGGCAATATGAGCGCGAACGTCAAGAGCTTCTGGCGAGAGAGAGAGCAAGATCTCGCTCGCGAAGTCGGAGTCGTACGCGTCCCGTGCAGCCTAGCTATGATCTGTCTTCTCAAGAAGCAGAACGCAAGCTCCTCCGATCCGAATGGCAGAAACAGCAGAACGGCGCAGCAGACACAGCCGATACCCATCCTCCACCTACTCCTCCTCGTCCAACAGCACAGACGTCGACGACGTCCCCCTCACGGCCACTTCCAGATCCTACGCGCGCCGGCGGATTGGCATCCAAGACGCTGCTGGAGCGGGAAATGGAGCGCGAACGGGAACGCCAGCGCGAGTGGGAGGAGAGCCAGAAGCAGACGCAGGAAGCCGCCAAACGGGGGCTGAAGGATAACATAGGCACAGGGCCTGGAGAGGGCGCCTGGAACGTGCATCAGTATGGGTATCTCGGCGGGGACAACCAGAACCGGGGAGGACCCGGTCTGGGCGTGGGAGGGGCGAGACGTCAGATTGTCGGGACGAGACCTCCGCCATAAACAGGAAATCAAAAATAGAGGAGAAACAAGACGAGTGGGAGTGAGGAGTGAGGAGGGAAAGTGAAGTGCCTACCTATCAAAAAAGAGGAAAGAATATAGCAAGGGGAGAGGCAACCGGGGTGAAAGAAAATGCTTCAGAAGACTTCAAATTCTCGAGCTCATACCCCATCCATTATCCGGGATGTCACTGTGTTATATTTTATTACATTTATTTATTCTACTCTGTCATTTCCCTAGTGGCTAGCTAACTAGCTGACTGCCCACTAGTGATCTTGCTTATTATTACTCCAGTCTTCTGATTCTTCTTATTCACCCTTCCTTTTTTTTGGAGCTAGATATTACCCTTCATCTTTGTCATCTGTATTTTCTTCGTGTTTGTAATTAGTAGTTAGCTAGCTAGCTATGCAGTATTTCTGTTATATTATGGGCGAGCTGGGGAATAAAATTATTATATTATAGCTAAGAGCTTAGGATCGTCTTTTCTTGTCTTCCATCTTTTCTCTTACATATCGAGAATAGGAGAACAGAAGGGAAGGGTTAATTAATTGAAAATAACAATGACAGTAACCATAACCATAAGAATTAAAAAAAAATAAATCGAGGCTAGGATAAATTGTTTTTACGGACTTGATTCGGTATATATGTATCTGCCTTATTGTATTGTATCCTATTCAAAGTCACAGTTCATGCTGTTATCTCCGGCTGCCGGACAAAACAGCAGTTGTGCTGCGGGAGAGACAAAGAGCTTGATAGGAGGTATATATATAGTATTGTATGTACTGTACAATAAAGCGTATGGCCTAGGTAATCTAAAATCACCTCCTTGAGTTGCAAATGTGGAAGAAGACCAGTCACCAGAGTCTTCCGGAACAGTCTTTGCGACAGGTTCAGCCAATGTAATCCGAAGACTTATCGCCGGGGTTCGCTGTTTCTCTGGGCCCCGGTTATCATCTCTGGGGTGCCATGAACATCGAAATGCGCACATGCTTGATGGATAGTTCCGGTATCATGGTCGGGACACGAACCATCCCTCAGGCCTCCAGCCCGGATGGTCTTGAGTGTCGATTTCCTGTCACGACGTAGCGGGCCCGGATCGAGGTGCGGATGCGTATAGACACCGACTTAACCTGTCTGTCATGTATGACAATTTTCGGCTTGAATACGCGAGTGATGCTCCTTTCATTATAATATTTCGTCTCAACTCTGCTCCTGCGGCAGGATATCCTCAATCAGGAACAGCAGTCGTTCTCCGCTTTCGATGAGCCAGCACCACTCTATGTCCTCCACCCTCCGGCTGTTCTGACTTCGTCGGACTTCAACCTGCGCCTTCTCATTCCGAGCCAGGATGCCCTCCATCACAGTCTGCCTCAGTTCGGGCGTGTTACGAAGCATGTTATCATCAGCTAAGAGTCGGATTAACGATTCGAGGAGAATTGACACCTTGGCGTTGTCAACCACGCTTGCGGTGTTCGCGGCGTATGGCAAGAAACATTCTTCAAGCTTCTTCTGGCTCAGATATGCTTCGTCGGACTCTGGAGCACTGTTTTCGAGCATGCGGAAGAGAAGAATTTCACATAGGGAGCTCTGCGCGGCGGGCGAAAAATTGGGAAGGGCTGATGGCATCACAAACGCTTGGAAGATGGGCAGTGGCAGATGGCGAATGTTCTCTACAAACAAGTGATACAACTCCTCGAGCGGCATGAAAGCTTTTGGAAGTTGCTGGGACACTGTTGACAGAAGGTGGAGGAGACGTTGACGTAGTGCAAGAGACTGGAAGCCTCCGAGAGATGCTACACCTCCATCCGCATAGATGTTGTCCGGCAGCTCATATGACTCATTCTCCGCAGCTCGCGCAGCAGTCTCACTCTGTTTTGTTCCTCTTCTCGCTCGTTTTGGACGAGTCCTCGATATCTCTGCTTCGTCGGATTCCTCTTCGTCCGGGGCCATGTAATCGCCGTATTGGTCTTCGTCAATATTCACATCCGCCTCTCTTTTCTTGAGCTTATCCTCCTCGCGATTAAGCTCCTTCAACTCATTTTTGAACACCTCGCGAAACTCACTAACGGACGTCGCACTTCCGTCAGCAAATATGGCTCGTAGGATCCGGCGATTCCGTCCGTAGTTCATATTGCCAGTCGTCAAGTATTTGAATATCAAGCTCTGCTTGAGGATCTGTTCACGACGTTTGCTGGGCGTAGCAGGCTGTGAGCTCTCCCCCAGATCCTCGAGCTGCTTGAGGCGCTCATTCCAATCGTCTTCCAGCACCTCGCACATGAATTGCAGCCAAAGCTGCCATCTCTCCCATCGGCGCGGGTGCAAGACCGAGCAGTTGAACGCCCATCCGACAGCATGCCAGAAATCCTCGGCCCGAAACCATAGAGAGCCTGACTGCCCAAGGTCAAGATTTAGAGGGGCCATTTCGTCATCCCGGACGGCGCTGGACATTCCGCCATCCTCAGCACGGCGACGGCCCCCATGGCGCGACGAATTAAAGTGGGTGAATGTGAAAGCAACATCGAATTTTGCCGATATAGGTCCAACCAGAGTATTCGTCAATCGCAGTAGCTGCAGCGCTAAAGTGGCAGCCGCTTGTTCCTCTGTCGTCTTGGCCCGGGTGGTAGTGGATGGATGAACAAGAAGTGTGGCCGCGATGGCCAGATGCGGAGGGGATGGGACAAAAGCCGGGCTTGAGGCAACTGTTCCGCAGGTCAAGATGTTCAGTAAAAGACTTAGGGCCTGGGAATCTGTGAGACAAAAGTACTGTTAGCTTTTTCAGTCTTCTCCAGTATGCTTTTGGCAGAGAAGGATGGTACGAACAAAGCTTCTCTTCAAAATAAATCCCGCAGTGCTGGCGCAACTCGAAGGGAAGAGGCTTTGCAGGACGGTAATCGTCGCTGGCCATTGCCGGAGAACGCAGATAGCTGGCTTCAGGTTGTTAGAATAAGCCGTTGTTCCTTACTCCGTAGTAATTCAGTCGCGTTTCAGGAGTCGCGACGCTCCCCTTATCGATAAGGATCCGCGCCAGTGGGCCGCGGGTAGTGCTACAAAACGGGTAGCCAATTAATTAATTGCTCTTTAAGAAGAAATGGAGCTCACGTCATCGGCTTCTCGATATAGAAGCCCTGGATGATATGAAACCCCGCTTGCAACCTTGGCGGCAGGGTTTTACTAGAAGGCTAGATCTTGGTGACACTGGGAGATTTGGTAATTGCCGCCTCTTCTACCATCACGGCCGTATCGACTGAGGCTGCAGTAGGAGCCGACTCGTGCCTATCTTTGCCTTTCTGACTAGACCACATGCCAAAGGTTCTTGTTGGAAGGAAAGGCTTTTCGTGAACTATGTGCTCTGTTTGAAAGCCGCCCTGCTTCTCAGGTCCATCGTAAGGCGCTCAATTCCATCACCGGTTGAATTGCCACCATATCTATGCTCGCCGTCCAGACGCATTACTCGCAGTCCTTTGTTTTTCAGAATAGTTAATTGTCCTGTGCAAACAGTCGAATTATTACAATGTCCACTGGTGAGAGCGCCAGATACTTCAGTCATCCCGACCAATGAGCTCTCGTCCCCAAAGGAAATCGACGAGTCGACGAGGACATTCCACGTGACAGCGGAGCGGAGATGACCCGAATTGGAAGCACGGACCAGATGCATCTTGGCATTCATCTCCACGTTGTGACACGTGATCATCCAAGTCCTCCCCAGCGCAGCATCACGTATAGAGGATGATATCCCCCCATCAAAGCCTCCGCTGATGGGGAGATATCAGTTCACCAATAAATACGAGGAGCCAGTCAAGGCATTAATCAAGCTGAAGTGTCACCTTCCATCATCAGCCAGGAGACGACCTAGCCGTTTCTACACCAGATTAAGACAGACGTCGTGAGCCTCCGCTACTTTCATGCAGCGAGGCGACATCTCCGTTGTACGGACAGTTTCTTCCTGTTCATAACAGTATTAATAGAAAATGGTATTTATTCAGAAACTCTTTCGAGTCGAAGGGGGAAAAAAAGGGATATAGAACAGAGAAAGAAGCCACACAAGATCTGCTCAATCGAATTGTTCCTGCAAGAGGATAGAATAAGAACGCGCAACTCTCCGAAAAAAAATATTGACCGACTTGATCATCTCCATTCAAACTCCCAATTTCAATTTCACCTCCATACGCCTTGCGGAAAGCCAAAGCGTACGTACAGTACCTTCGCTCGCGGGATGCATGCATTCGAAGACCAAACACAAATCACAATTGAACCAAAAAAAAAGAAAAAAATAATGGGGAAGGAAGTAGAAGAGAAGAGAGATGGCTGATAAGTAAGAATCGGCTGAGAGAAATAGAACAGCTGGAAGAGATGCCTCATTTCTATTTTTTGGGTTTGGGTTTGTTTTCCTTTTGTGAACGCCACAACTGCAAATTAATTTAACCTTATCCTATCTAACAGAGGGAAGACACCCAAGGAGAATTTGTGAATGGCAGAGTACCCGTGGCGACGGTCTCTGTTCAACCTCACAGTCGGTCCATGCGCAAAGATTCAGAAAGGAGTGGTATATATTTCGAAAGATCGAACCAATGGCGGAGGGTGTCGCAATAACAGGAAGAAACGCTAGGAGTCGTCTGGGATATCCGAGAACAAACCTATCCGCATTCGATGGGACTGGCTGGAGTTAGCAGACATGTCCATGGTGTATGCACAGGCAGCAGCACTCACAATCGGGAGTTTCGGGATGACGACACCCAAAGTTGCAAGGAAATTGATTAAGAAATAAGTCAAGTCGTAGTGCGTATAATGAGTGCTCAGGAGAAATAGAAGGATTGGTACGCTGAGAAGGAACTTCTTGGCCGGCGTGTACTGATCCCCGTTGTCGATTTGCTCCCACATGTTGAGATTGTCGTAGGCACCCGCATTGAACTCGAACGGGATTCCCCGCACCCAGTGGAACATAATGAAGGTGACGAACATGTAGGTGATGTTGGTGAGCGTCCACGACGTCTCCTGTGAGACCCCCGGGATGATGTCATAAAAGATCTTCAAGGCAGCGATCAAGACGAAATGGATGGTCCAAGCACCTATCTGACCGTTAGCATCTGCCACCGGTTGTGTTCTGCCGACACCGCAACCGGTGTGACAAGCAACAACCGCCTCACTCACCCTTGGCATTGACCCAGTTGGCGTTCAGATTCGGTAAGGCAGCCTGGTCACTGGTGTGCTCGATGGACTCCGGGGGCTCCTGGTAGATGATGCTGCTCGATCTCCTTCGCCTTGCTGATTTTCCTTGACTCATCCTGGAATCCGGTGACGACCGATGTGGTCCGTCGACCTCCGGCGGGAAGGAGATGGTTCGGGGAATGAGAAGGGACGACAGCTTGGCGGTGTTGGACGAAGACGCGCTAGAGAGGGATAGAGGATGGGACACGAAGTGGGAGACGACGACGCCTTTCCTTGGAGTCGTCTGCAGCCAAAGGTAGAGCGGGGGGAGCTGGCGGAGTCAGGAATCGAATCGGTTGGAAGGGCACGCTTTCGGCCTATAACACGGGAGCAGGGACAGCGAAGGAGAGTCGACCGAGACCCAGAGGAATTAATGGCAACGAAGAAAGATAAGGGCAAAGACACAGTGGCTAGAGGGACAAGTAACAAAGGGAACGTGAGAGCGTGGTTGGCAAGGGATCAGACTGGGGGGAGTTGGATGGTGAGCAGTGAAGGAGCAGGCAAAGCACTAATAATTGGTGGACAGCTTGCTTGCTGGCGGGAAGCGGGAAGGCCAGAGAGCAATTCTGCACGTGCTTACCCGTAGTCTGTACAACTTATTACTCCATAGACTACTACAAGCCTACAGATCAACGAGGAGAGGAATCAGGATAATCGTCTGGGCCTGGCTGGGCCTGGTCTGGGTCTGGTCTTGGCATGTCTCGGGGCATTCGAGAACACGTAAGTTTACACGTTAGGGACGTAGCTAGGGGACTACAGATCCAACTAGTCCATGCTGCTACACACCAACAACCATCGTCAGTCTGGGCAGGACTCGATCTTGTGCTCTTTGCCTGTCTGGGGTCGTCCTCGCCGGCGCTAAACAGTTAAACTGGAGCCAGTCACTAATAATACGATTGGAATGGCAATTGGGAGCAACAAGAGGCAGGCTGCCCAGGGATGATTTCATTGGTTGAGCCGGAAAAGGGTGCTTCTGGCCCGTGGCGGCCGCCGTAACACTTTTCTCCAGGCCACACGCGGAGCGCCGTAACGAAGTCGAGAAGTCTATGAACGATAGCGGATTCAATGACGATATTCTTATCGCCTCTAATTCTTCTCCAGTACCGGCCGTGAGATCTACATCAGAGTTTCAACTATCTCAACGGCATGAGCAACTCCTCAGGCGATGAGAATGATTCTCGCACTGCCTCCGTCGGATTGCAGCGCCCCCACTCGAATGGCTCCAGCGGCGCCTCACGACAGAGCTCCAGAGACCAGAGGATAGGGAAGAAACAAGCGCGGAGAAAGGGGAGGGTTGGCCATACGGATGTCCGTGATTTTGTTCCCCAGGGTGGCACGTTCAGTGCTGCTGCTCTAGAAGTCGATCCGGACAGTGCAGAAAGTGCGGACAGTGCGGACACTGCTTCGTCCTCCGGATCAAGCTCATCAGACAGCGAAGACGAGTCGGGATCGGAACAGGAGAAGTCTTCGGAAAGTCAGAAACCGCTGGGTAGCGTTCCGGTAGCCATAAATTGGAACAAAGGAAGCCGCAGTACTATCCGCACGTCGCTCACTGGGAAAACGTCGCGCCCTGGCGGGAATGCTTCGACGACTGCTTTTGAATCCGTCAATGGAAAGTACTGGCGAAGTCGCAGCGCCTCTGTTTCAAGCGAGGAGTCACAAGGTCATACACAAGCTGACGGACGCGCGGATGGCGACCGCGCGAGAGCGGACCAAAAGCCATACTTTGTCGATGACTCTGACGGTTCAGAAACGGGGGAGGTTTCGGAAGGTGGTGACTCCATAATGTTGAATCTTGGTGGGAACGACGAAGCTGGTCTTGACCGGGCTGGGGATGAGCCGCCAGCTGAATCAGAGCCTTTTAGAATTGATACTCAACCAGACCCTGGTTTTGTGACGGCCAATGGGTCAGCAGACCATAGCGCACTGGAAACAGATGGGATGGAAAAGCCCAGTCGATCGAAAGAGGATGCGTTTCGCATCTTATCTGAGAAATACAGCACACCTCCATCGATCCTTGCCGATCTGAACGTCAAGGACCTGGAGATTCAGGCCCGGCATTTCTTCTACAATCGCAGCATCCATGACATTGATCTCAAGCAGCCCATTGCTTGTACGGAATGTCTACAGGAGGGCCATCTCGCTATTGTGTGCCCCACAAAAGAGGTGTGTTCTCCCCCATCTTTTACCCGCATGGACATGGACGCAACTGGCTAACATCATCAGTGCGAACACTGTGGAGCGTGGGATCTCCACGAGAGTAATTTTTGTCCCTCCTGGAGAAGGTGCCAAAAATGTCGAGAACGAGGTCATGACGCGAACAGCTGCAACTCGGCTCTCAAGGGATCTGCCGCAGAAGTCCCCTGCGATTACTGCGGGGCAGATACCCATTTAGAAGATGAGTGTGATATTATGTGGAAGTTCCCCAGGCACCCCCCGTTCCCGGGTCCGATTGTCGTGTCCATCTCTTGCAGCTACTGTACCAGCCAGCACCATCTCATGGGCGACTGTCCGTCGCTGCCAGGCCCGACGAGGTCCTCTTCATGGACCTTGAAAGGCTATGATCCAGCCATGATCACAAATCTGAACGACGTACTGGGGCCCCGGCCAGTAGCAGGTCGAACGACCATGAACGGTAGTAACAAAGGTGGCATGAAAATCAAAGGGCGTGCTGGTCCACGTTCGCCGACTCCAGACAGCGACGACGACAACCACAACCTGCTCGACCATCCCGGTCGTCGAGACCCGGCCAGCAGTCGAAATGCCGGTCGTCCCAACATCCGCATTGGCAGCGGGATTGGGAAGAACCGCAACCTCTCAGGAGGACCACCACCGCAGCAGCAGAACAATGGCGGCAGACAGCCCTACCGGGATCGACAGAACGGTCCTGGGGCTTCCCAACACCGTCAACAACAACGCTCCCTGTCTCCAGGCCGAAGATCGCATCCTCCCCCACCACGACGCGGCGGCGGACGCGGAGGCAGGCGAGAAGCGTATCGCCCGATGCCCAGTGCGGGTAAAAAAGCATGGGATAAGTTCCGACTGTAGAAGAGGGTTGGCTCTACCTCTATTATGCTTACACCGTAAATGCATATACGGCGTTTTTCTGTTTCTCGTCACTCTGGTATCTGGTGTTTGATGTCCGCATCGTCTGTTTGATGAAATGGGAGGTCTCTTGCGTTGCGTATGCATGTCTTTCTTAGGTAGCTTCCTACGGTTCCGATGAAGAGTGTAATGACTGAATGAATAATGTAGACTAACCAACGACAAAAAAAAAATAGCTGGCTGGTATGATACCCTAGGTAATTTCTGTATGTATTCCAACTTGACATTATTTATATTTTTACATACAACAACTTGCTTGTCTCATGACTGGCTGCTGCAGCTGCCATCATTGTCTCCCACAAACCCCCTGTCCAGAATCTCAATCAGATCATCGAGTCGGTTAATGCAGAGATCCGTATGCGGATGCTCCTTGAGATGCGCATTGCGATCGTTGAGGAGCAACACGGTAGCAGCACCAGCGGCGTGACCGGCTGTCATGTCGTCGATACTATCGCCCACCTACAGCTATGTAAGAAATAAAAATACCGCGAAAGGGGGGTGCAAGTTCGGATGTTGCCCTACCATAATCATACTCTCAGCACGGTTCTCCAGACCCCATTCCCGCGCAATGTGCAGAATCCCCGCTGGGTCAGGCTTGGGGAGAAGATCGGGCGTGTCTCGCGTGATGATGGGCTGGAAGACGTGTTTGGGGAGGTGGTTCTGGAGGAGGTGGGTTACTGGTGCTCTGCCGTCACATCAGTAATCAGTAAGAAAGAAAAAAAAAAAGGCCATGAGCATGATTCAACTGGGGATATACTCGAAATTCCGCGTACACAGCGCCCTTCTCATCCCGCGCGCTTCGAGGTAATCCATCAGCTCGACGAGACCGGGCTGGGGCTGCTGTTGCAGCATCGCCTCGCGCTCGATGGCTCGGATTTTGGCGACGGCGTCGGTGCGGTCTGCGTCCGTTGGCAGGTTGCGGATGTGGTCGAGGATGTCGACTGAGCGGTCCATTCCTAATGCGGCGCTATCCACGACGACAACGGCCATATTAATTTCTGGGTTGTCTGATGAGGAGGCCTCATTGGAGAGAGGGGGAGATTTCGTACCGCATTTGAGCGAACATGTAGTGCTGCGGGAGGCTGTTCGTTTCATGTCAATATTGAGCCTGAAGATATTCCTGGATTAAGAAACTCAAATTATAACAAGTTGAACAAGAATACTAAAGAAAGAGATAAATAAATAAATATAAATGTGTTTTCTAGGAAAATAGTGTTTATACGGAGTAGAAGCTTTATGCATCTCACAATCAAAATGATTTGCCAGATAACGAGCATGCAGTTGACAAAGACATCATTAGGAAAAAAAAAAAGAGCACGCTTTGGAGAGAAACAGCGTTCAAGTTGACCATTCCCAAACCATCAACTGGAGACATCAGGGAAATACCTACCAAAGCGTCCCATCGACATCAAAAACAATCCCTTCCAATCTCGGCGCATCTGACTTCGTGCCCGGCTCCTGTCTCAGTGGCGCAAACCTGCGCGGACGCGGAGGCGTGTTTCCAGCGACAGAGGCCATAGCTTTTCGACCTGAAGATGATAATGCAAATGCCAGTAATAGAGACTGAGACGATCGGATAGGCAATACCCGGTGGGCCAAAAGAAAGGCCATCAATCCGCGATGGCCAGGCTTGTTTGCGTGTCTTCTTATGTGTTCGGGTAGAAGACCAGGTGTGATGAATTTCAGAGTAGTCGCGAAAATTTATCCATTCAGTTACGACTTATGAGAGGAGTTCATGTAGTATCTTGATTCTGGATGACTATGACTGGCTGATCGACGGATCGGGATTCGGGAATATCTCCAGCTTTCCCCGTTTGGGTAAGCCGATCTGAGCAGGATCTATATACAGTACTACAAACCAACTTGAACGCTATATCAACAGGTTCTACAGTGTGGACGACAGTTCTCAATATTATATGAGCCTCAGTTACAAGCCTGGCATTATGTTGCTGGAGTACAGGGAATGGAATACTTGCATACTGGTCGTGAGTGCCAGTGCCTTTGCCTTTGGTCGGAACTCAATCAACCATCGTTAAGGTAAAAAAAAAAACGAAGGAGGAAAAAAGAAAGAAGAGGTTCGAACCCGGGACCTGGCTAAGACCTAGAGCGCGCTCCCACCCGGCCAGGCCCCGGAGTTCTTTATGAAGGGGAGAAAGGATATCATGGGATTTATCGTACCTAGCCTTCAGGTAGATAGGCAGCAGCCCATGTATGTACAGTACAAAAGACTCCGTAGATGCCATGTGTTTCTCGTTGATACTGAGTATCGTGACTGGTGCTGTGATGTGGCATCAGCAGGTCCGGGGGAGGACCCCTGATGTGAGCTTTTTATATCCCTCATGTCCTTTCTTTTTTTGGAAATTCTATGAAGTTGAGGTCCGATGGAGCTACTGTAAACCTACTGGTGCAGCCCGCACTTGCCTTTATATTTGCGTACCTAGGTAGTAATTTGCTCCTTCCTTTTATGTTGCGGTCAGCTGCCATCATCCCAATGGCAGCATGTGTCAAGGCCGTCCTGAGCAATCTCATTCTCTCTTGTGAAGACACCATTCTCAAGCTCCTGAAAATGGTTTTGAAGTCATCCTCACGCCAGCCAATGCTGGCGTCCGACTATGGCCGTATCCATGCTAGCACTGCGCAGCTGTTTTCTCTGACAACAGCTCTGATCCTTCTCCAGATCCTTCGTACTATCGTCTGTTGTTTGCGCATTGTCCGGCTTCCAGGACCAAAGACACTCGAATCGTGCATTGACAGAACGGAGCGTCGGATTCTCAGAATCCTACCATATCTCATGGAGTGGAACGTGAATGAACCAAGAAAATCTACGCTTTCAAGCGGTGACGGGCACATGACTATCCCCAGAGCCGACCGATCCTCAGAGCATTCGCCGTTTGATGAGCCTCTTGACGCTGTGATAGTACCGACCGCAAGTTCCCAACCGTCGACTGCACCATCGAGAGAGATCAGCAATCGAGAGACGAGACAAAGATACCACTTCCAAGCAAGCCAGCCCAGGTATCAAGGAAATATGAGTCTGACAAAGTCTGCGGTCGTTCTGCCGACATACATGTCACCCAGAGCGGTAAACCTGTCTGCCAATCTCGATGGCGCGGCAGTTATACTGCCTCCAGTCCCTACCTATCTGTCCCGGATGTCGTACAAATCCGTCAGTGACTCCATTTACTCGTCGACTTCGAACGGTCCTGTTGGTAGACGTCAGATGTCTACTAGTTCTAGTCTGAAGGGAGTGGCTCCAGTCGCGGCTCATGTATATACCGACCTTCTCCCGAAACGGCCAATTTTCAGCTCCACCAGCAGACCTTCTTCCAGGCAGTACAGCATACATGATAAGATCCGAAGCTCGAGCAATGTTCGGTCCGAACTTACGAGCCTAGCTGAGACGATGGACCAGTTTCCAAGTCTTGCTGGAACAATTTCAAGCTTCCCTGGGAATTTTCCGGTCAGTGATGATCTTGAATACAGTTCGCTTGCTACGGTCTCGCAGCATGTGGATAGCGGACACTCCAAAATGAGACCACTCTCCGCGCCTATGTTTCGGTTTGGATCTGTTGAGAGTGGAAATGGGACAACTCATGAAGACGAAGATTTGGTAAATTGACTGGACTGGATAATCCAGACCTTAAGTGATGAATCAGAAAAGTAGTTTAAGAACTGTCTTCAAGTTGCATCAGAATTGATCCTTGCGTAGTAATTCCAACTTGCCAGCAACCGCAGTCAGATATCAGAGCAGTCTTTCCATTGTGTGAATGCTTGGCGTGAAGTCGGACAAAGTGAGTTTGACCATTCAGTCGCCCTGGACCTCCTATCAGGTCAAGTCCGGTCAGGTCAGATTACATAAAGGATTCAGACAAGGTTACAAGCAAGTCATCAAGTCCAATCATAGGATCCTCGGCATAAGTTGGACAAAGTGAGAGTTTAACTGGCAGGCCAGGTCATCCACATAAAGAATTCAGACAAAGACTGCAGTCCAGTTGTCAAGTCCCAACCATATAAGATCCTCGGCATATGTCGGACAAAGTGAGCATTTCATTCAGCTAGTTAGTCAACACAGAATTGTAATAAAGTGAGAGTTTGACTGCCATCCCTATCAGATTATGTCAGGCCAGGTCATAGGTAGCCTGAGTATCATTCATCCTCGGCATGAAGTTGGACAAAGTGAGGGTTCCATGCATTATTTATTTATTTACTCACTCAGTCAGTCAGTCATATAGGTAGATAAAATGTGGAGTATGTTACCTAATCGAATTGAATCAATCTCAAGAACCTTGCCACCTAGCCTTGTGTTGACCTGGCGAAGAAAAAGCCGAGTGGATAGATTATCAATCAGAACTGGAAGATCTGACCTTACCTTACCTACAGTACAACAAACCTTCCATCGTGTTGACCTCATGCGTGCTCTTTCCGGACAAAATGCGGAGTAGAGTAGAGTAGACCACCAGATCGATTCAAATAGCAAAGAGTGTCCATACCACAACCTAGCCTCGTGTTGGCTTTGTGCATGGACTTTGCGGACAAAATGCAAGCTAGATTACCAAAGAACTATCTTGGAAAGACTACCTGAGACCTGACCCTGCAAGGCTAGCTTTCCATCGTGTTGACCTCGTGCATGTCCTTCCTGGAGAAAATGAAAGGTAGATTATCAAATATACCAACGACCAAAAGACCCGACCTTACCTACAGTACAGTACAAAACTCCCATCATGTTGATTTCATGCGTGTTCTTTCCGGATAAAATGCAAGGTAGCTTATCAAAGACTGAAAGACCCGACTTTACCAACAGTTCCATTGTGTTGACCTTGTGCGTGTTCTTCCCGGACAAAATGCAGAGTAGAGCAGGCCACCTGATCATTCGAATATCAGACAGAGCCTACCTTAGCCTCGTGTTGACCTCGTGCATGTTCTTTCTGGACTTAAAAAATGAAAGCTAGATTATCAAAGACTTGATATCAAAGGCCAAAAAGAAAAAACACAAGAAGACCTAACCTTATTATTACCTATAGTATACAAAACCTTCTGTCGTGTTGACTTTATGTGTGGACTTGGCGGATAAAATGCTGGGTAGGTTCAGGGTACCCTGTAAAATCTACGCTTAGACATCAAGTTGCATAGGAAGAATAACCTTGGTTATTTGACTGATACTGTACCTGTACCCACCTTGTTGGGTTGGGTTGGGTTGGTAGGTCAGTCCAAATTACCTTTTATGGACTAAAGAAGGGTCTATTCATTCAAGTCACAAAGCAAAAACAAAGAAAAAAGGGAAAAAAAAAAGGCAAAAAGAAAAGAGAGAAAAGAAAAAGAAAAGTAAATAAATAAAATAAATCGGATAGAAAGTGCATTCCACTCACTGACTAACTAAGAAAGAAAGAAAGAAAGAAAGAAACCCCCATCCATCCCACAATTCAAAGCACAGATAGCAGATACCAGATCCATCAGCTAACCCACCATAACAGTCATCTACCTACCTATCTACCCACCTATTCCCCCTACATAGATAGGTACCTACCTAGGAGGTAGCTGAGGTAGACTGTCATCTACAACCCCTCCCTCAGAATCTCATGATCCCCGTACCCCATCGCCTTGACGATAATCTTTGCGCTACCAAGCACACGCTTCCTGCTATTCCCGCGCGTATCCCGACCGAGAAAGGCGGCGTGCGTGTCGTCGAAGTCGAGATCCTGGAGGGATTTCCAGATTTGGTGGATTGCGGATGGGTGGAGGGGGATCTATAATAACGTTAACATCGTCAACATCGTTAACAGCATATCGGATAGATATTTGCTTACTTGCAAACAGAAAAAAAAAAGAAAAAGAAAAAAATAAGTAAATAAAAAAGGGGTTTACTTACGAAATTCGGATAACTCCACATAAACGTAAAAGATACCGTATTCGGTGGTCGATCGATATGATACACGCCACTGGGCACGACGTAGATGGTGTCTGCCACGAGCAGCTTCCGGGTCGGTTTCCACCAGAGGACCGAACTACCAGGAAAGTGGCCTCCGGTCTTGACGGCGAGGAATTCGCAGTCTTCCTGTGCTTTGGCATCGCTTGTCGTTATATCGCTGCTGCTGCTGCTGCTGAGAAACCCCAATCTCCCCCCCTCCCAGAGCACCTGCCTCTCCCCCCTCCGCATCACCCACTCCGCATCCTCCGCCGAAAGATAGACGTTACAGTCAAACGCCTCCGCCCAGCACAGACAAGTCGAGAAATAGTGCGGATGCGAGATGACGATGGCCTTGATGCCGCCGAATTCCTCCTTGATGTATCGCACCGTCTCCTCGTCGAGGTACGTGATGCAGTCCCAGAGGATGTTGTTGCCGCGGGTAGGAGAGCAGCAGAGGATGGCGCGCTGGCCGATGGCGACTTGAGGCACGGTGCGGATGCTGATCAGCTTGCGGCCACCACCGGCGTTGGAGAGGTTGTCGTCATTCTCCATGGGGATGAATTCGTTGTGGTATTTTTTCGACTCTTGCATTGCTCGGAGGGTCGTCCATGATTGGCTTGTAGCAATTTCATCAATAAATTAAATTGAATTGAATTGAATTGAATTGAGCATATGCTCAGGTCTTGAGTTCAGATAGACAGCAGACAGAGACTCACCCCGTCGGAGCAACATATTGTCTTGGATCATCGCAGACCGAACACGAGGATCGCAGGGAGGGATCACTTTCAGGATACTGCACTCCGCATGTGGAGCAAATCAGTAGGTCCAGTGGTGATGCGGACATGATTTCTATTTTCTTTTATTCTTCAACTCTTTTCCAGTCTTAACAGATGACGCTTATCAGGACGTAGTACAGTTATTAGTTGGTCAGGTAGGTTGCAACTTCTCGAGCTTGAAACAGCCTTCCTGTTCGCAGGTATACTAGGCTGTGCTGTGTCGTGCAACCTGCAGGCCTCTCTATCAGTTCTGCGACGATATCTTTTTCTATTTCTTCTTAACCTCAGTTCGAGGAAAGTGAGGTTGGAAGATAAGAGGCGAAGTAATTTGTAACTAAGTTATCTATCTAGCCTGCCATTAAGGTTGACGATGATGTCGTCCATCACCCCACTTTTGATCGGTCTGGACCTTGGACTTGGATTTGCGGGGATCAGGAACATTAGGAGGGAGCGTAGAGTGAGATGGAATTGAATGTACTGTACCACCAACCAATCAAATAGCAACTAATATCCAAGAAAGTCGATATCAGAATCATACAGAATGATAGATGGCGCGGAATTTAGTTAATTATACATACCTTGACTGAAGGTTATGTCATAATCATGTGACGTGGATATCATCCGACAGACCAAAGATACTCTCGTAAAGATGCATCAACAATGTTCGTTCGTATCTGCTCTTCAGAGCTGGGAGAATCATGCTAAATACAAGCAGAACTACTTTTTGCATCCAAGAACGTGACAACGTGACCGTCCCTCGAAAACTTCCATAGAAACCATGTGCATGTGCAAGAAGGGGCTATGGATTATGGGTCATGAGTGCAAAAACAATAACAACATGAACAGGGGTAAAACAAAAATTACAGTCGTAACGGGGAAAAAAAAAGCCAAATGTTTATCCATCACGTCATCTCATCTCATCTCATCTCATTATCGACATGTAGAAGAAATGGGAAAGTTTGAAGATTGAGGGCAAGTTGAAATAGGAACTTCCTCCTATGTAGAGGGTATGTGCATCACCTGAGACTCCTCATCAGGACGAAACATGACGTTGCCGCGGAAGGGGACCAGAAGAAAAAGTGATTCATCCAAAATGCGATCGACTGGTCAATACTCATCCTCCCCATAGTCAATCTGGTTCGGACTCCCACGATACTGTTGTCGCTGGAAATTGGCCGGACTGTATCGTCCAGAACTCGGGTTGGGACGAGGTCCGGTCGGCCTGCGCTGAGGCGGCTGATGCGTCCGCGAAACAAACCGCTCCGTGTAGCTCGGTTGTTCCCCCTCCTTGACCTTGGGCGGTCGCTGCGGAACCAGGGGTCCATCATCCTTGATCTTAGGAGGCCTGGGTGGTGCACTCTGCCGCTCGGCCAGGGAGCTCGTCTCCGAATATCCTGCGTCTGAGATGGGCGTCAGACGACCGCCACCACCGCTGTATCGGTTGGGAGTCGGAAGACTCGAGTTGGAAGCCCAGGCGTCCGAGTTGGGAGAAGCCGGGTTCGTAAAGTTCTGGGCCTGGGACTCCAGACGAGACTGATATCGGTCCGTGGGTCCCTGTCGAGGTTGTGGATGCTGCAGGTTCAAGCTGTCCCGGTGGGCTCGATACTTGGGATTCTCGGAAACCTGCGACGGAACAAGCGGCGATGGAGGGCGGCTCTCCCGCTGCTCTTCATTGAGCGTAAACTTGGACCGAAGTCTGTCATCCCCGTTCGGGTCATAGAAATCCTCTGTGTTGTACGGGCCACGCGCAAGGTCCGACCCAGAGCGGGACTCAGAAGACAAGGGCCGTTCTTTGCGACCAGACTGGATGGTGTTACGGATATTCTCGCCCACAGAGGACGCAGTCGTCTTAGACCAGCGCGAGAACTTGGGGAAAAACGACGAGCTGCTGGATTTGTGCTTCCGGGACTTCTCCTCGGACTTCCCCGGCGTCGTCTCGTTGCTCGTATCTCGCGGAGGAGTTGCAACTGATTCGGAAACTCCCCGCTCTTCTTGGCGGCCATCATATGGGACGTCCCGTTCCAGCAGCGGTTGTTCGTAAGGCTCGATTTCTACGTCTCCCTCAGGGACAGTGCTGACGCGATTCTCGGATCTCTGCGCATTCAGACCACGATTCTCGGCAACTTGCCGGGACGAGTTGGAGGTGTAGCCGGATTGCCCCCCCGTGGAAGGAGTTCCCGCTTGGCCTTCAGGCTCGTAGCCATCCTGGTATGAGTTTCCAGTCTGGCCGTTGGAGTGGATGCTTCCCGGCTGAGTTCCCGGTCCCCCTCCCAAGTTTCTCCCTTCCTGAGCCGCCCGTAGCGCTTCGACTTCGTCGAGAAGTTGTTCGAGCATCTCCTCGATCTTGCTCAGATCGTTGGAAGATTTCAGGCTCAGACTCTTCAATGCCCGTCGGAAGACATTCCTCCGCTTCGTCTGTATTTCTTCCCCATATTCATCCGTGGACGTCTGACGAGCAGACCTGGGGGCAGGTTGTGGACGCGGACCACCAATCACTCGCTGGGTACGCTCATGCTGTTTGTCGTTCGCCTGCATGAGCATTTCATCCTGTTGAGCAATGAATCTCTTCATATCTTCAAATGAGTTGCGCATTTCGGCGGCACTTCGCACCAGGGTCACTAGAATCTCGGTGTCCCTGGCGTTGCGTTGGGCATCACGAACAGTAAGCTGGAGGAAAATCAGTCAGAATTCGAAAGAATCAACCGAAAAAAAAAATTAAAGACAAGTTTCTCACATGCTCCATTAGTGCAATTATGTCTTTGGATTGAATATTTTCAATGCCTCTTCCCGTGGCGCTGTCATATAGAGGAGATGGTATTCCGTGCGAATAGCCGCTGAAGTGCCGCTGCTGCCCGGACGTCATAAACGGGTCGTCGTGATTGTCAAAAAGGACCATAGGGTCAGCGTCGAGCGTACTGAAGCCTTTATTGCGGGGCTCCGGAGTCGCGACGCTCGGGGACATGGGATTAGCTGCGGAGATATAGCCTTCGTCTTTCGCTCCTGGAGGGGTGGAAAAGAGACGTCCATCCGCAGTGAATGCATTTCCATACTGAGAGTAAGACTGGTCGTAACCGGCCTGTTGTCCTGCACCGAAACCCGCAGCCGCAGCAGCACCGCTGTTGTCGTGCTGCACGTCTTGAGCCTGAGGTGGTGTCGGGCCGAACGGCCAGTTGTCTCGATTTTCGTAAGGAATGCTACCGATGGGGCCTTGGATGATTGAAGGATTCGTATTGATCTCAGACTCGGAGTCATGGATATCATGACCGTCATGGGCATGACTATCCTCTCCTTCCCCACCAGGAGTGTCAGGGAGATATTGTTGTTCATGTTGTTCGTCGTTTTCGTCATCTGACTGCGTAACACTCTGAGGCGGAGAGGTTACGCCCATCCTCTTGGTAAAAGATTTCTCATCGGGGCTGTTGGCATCATGTTGTTGCTTCAACGGGCTGCCTCGACCACTTGCTGGTAAGCCTCGTCCTGTCTCTTCGCCGAGACGGGGGCTGCTATTAGCGGATCGATTGGGGGAATCGGCTTGAGAGTGAATTGCAGACTGCATTGGCTTTGTCTCAAGGACGGAGGGATCGAGTAGCGAGGCAACCGCAGACTCAACCGCGATGGGCGGATGGACAAATTCCGGATTGGCACCGAATCCATCGAACACCGGCCGCCCAGAGGCACCTTTGTCTAAGTAGGGAGGCTCATCGAGATTATCATCAGGATAGTCGTCCGCCATGTGTTTGACATCAACCCTTGGATCACTGTGGCGAGCATCATCAGGTGAGGGGGGGTACGCCTGCTCTTCTTCCGAATGCTCATCTTCGTCCTCGTCGTCCGTTTCATCTGAGGACGGCGGCAAGTCTTCGTAGCCCAGCTCGGTACCAGATTCCTTTCTAAGGATCTCACTGCGACTATCCAGATTCTGACGCTGTGACCTCGCTAGCTCTGTACTAGGTGCGGAAGTCAAAGAGTCAATGGAGTATCGATGATCATCAGCCCCCGGGTCGACTTTTGGCTCGTGCCGGTCATGATCACTGGCAACGCTCTGAATGGGACTTAGGGCGCGTGGCTGGTCAGCAGCAATATCCCCCGCATCACGGTCACTGGAGTCGCTTTGTCGATTCTCAGGTGGTGTACGCGTGGGAGTTTTCGAATCAGGCAACCCGACTTCACGAGGAGAACCACGAGCCACTTCGTGTACTTGACGAGGAGTTGGCGTCTCCGAGTCCTCCGACCTTTGAGAAAGAAGAGACTCGCGAGTCAGTTCAGAATCGATCTCACTGCGCAGCGGCATGGGTGGCACGTTGTGTTTCTGGAAGACCAATTCGGTATCAGCATCTTGGATGCTCGCGCTTCTGCTGTGGCTCTTCCCTCTCCTCTTTCTGCGTTCCCTTACGTCGAGACTAGACTGCGAATCGTGATGTCGGAGCGCTGCAGCAGTAAGAGCCGTTCCCACGATTCCTGCAGCGGCCGCGTCCCGGAGGCCTTTGCTTCTCTGTCGTCGTAATTTTTCCTCTTCGGTATATTCCGGTCGATTCCCCGGCAGTGAGCCCTTTCTCACGTAGAATTTCTGTTCTGTGGTCTCTTGCTCTCTCGATCGTCTTCGTTCCTTGTGATCTCTATGGCGCTCCTCCGACAGCACGATCCCCTCGTCCTTGCTGGTTTTGTTCAGCACAACAGCGGGTTTACTGATGTCGGGAGCACTGGAATGTTTCGACACCTGTCGTTCCAACTCATCCTGCGATGCATTGATCTCACGTTCGAATTTGGACCTGTTCGAGCTGACTTTCTGATCCTTCTTGAGCTCTTTCAGTTCAGGGAGGATGAGTCGGCGGATAGCATCTTCGACCGTCTCGAGGAGTTTCGGGTTGTTGAGGGATGACCGGGAAGTTCCAGAAGAGCGGAAGGAGTACTGGTCACCAGACCTGTGGCGAGGAGATATCACAGAGTCGCTCAGAAGGCTTGACTCAGGACTGGCGATTTCTTCGTCGCGATGTCGGTGGGATCGCTTCCTGAGAGACTTGGACTCCGTTTCCAGGAGCTCCTTGCTGGCGCTCTGGCTCCGGCTCTTCTCGGAGTGTTTGCGGTTGCTGCTCGAGACGTCAGCAGCTGTGCTGTTCAGCTTCTGAGCCACCTTGTAGGCAATCCTCTCCCGACTGAGACTACGACTTCTCTGTCGAGTAGGGGCTTTGAGCAGATCACCCGTTTCCGCGGCGACCTCCCCCTGGTCCAGGCTCTGGCTTCGCTTGCGCCGTGGGGCGGGAGAAACCAGCGGCGACCGTTCTTCTTCTAAAATGCTATCTGGAGGCATAGATGAGATCTCTGATGTAGGCTGGAAGTACCGGTCGCTGGATGGTTCGCTGCTCTGATCGCGATCCACGAACTCGATTTCCAACGGAGGACGACGTGGTTTGGTGCCGTGCTCGTCGGAGCTGGCACTTTGGTCATCGCCAGCTTCCGTAGAATGTCTATGCCTCGATGGGGCGCTGACGGAGATACGGCGGGTATAGATCTTCCTCCCGCTGGTTTCACTGATCTGGATATGGTCATTCGTATCTCGCAGCCTCCTGGCTGCGGACGGTGTGACCTTGACTCGGACGCTGGGTCTCGAACTCAGGCCCCCAGAACCCTTGCCTCCTTCGAAGTACTCGATCAGGAGCGAGGTCTGCGACTGGTGAGACGAGCGAGAGACCTTGGAGGGTTCGTCTCCCTCGCGCTTATGCGACCTTCGCCGCGTAGTTATCGTGATGGGACTCCCGTCATCTGGGATCCAGTAGGATGTCCTATCTGTGCGTCGAGAGACATCAGTCGCAATATCAGTATCCACCACAGACTCCGTGGGGGCGGGCAGCACAGGACGGCGGGTGTCAACACCCATCGTGAACGGGCTCTCAGCAAGAGGAGCGCATAATCAGGACGAAAGAGCACCTGGGAGGTGAGATGAGGTTGACGAAAGATAGGATGAATGCAAGAAGAGAGCGAGTGTGTGTTGTCAGATTGGTTGCCCAGTCACCGTGGGGAGGTGGTGCGGTCAGGTGAATGAGATGGCAGTGAATCAGTAGACAAACGGTACTGTTGACAAGCTCTCAAATACTGCCCCTAGATCACTGCAATTATCGACTTCTAAGCAGACAGATTCTTTTACTACAGTTAAAAAGAACAACATCAGTGACGGTAGTCTTTGCCCAGAGATGGTGCAGCCTACCTGAATCGTCTGTGAGTTGTCCAGCACCGACTGCCGTCGATAAGCAGAGAACCCACCCAATCAATATCGTCAGTCGCCCGATCCTCACCAAGCAACACGACCGTCATGCACGCCAAATTGGCAAGGAGATGGCAACAATGATAGAAAGGAGAATTTCGACTTCACTACGATGGATTCTAGAAGGAGGAAAGAGAAGAGGAAAAGACGAGGGAAAATCGATGGAAACCGACTTTCCTGCCCAGCCTAGCGGCGACAACAAACGCAGAGGCTGGGCAAACCGAATCGATCGCTGGTCGACTCCAGAGAGGATCCTCGGAGCGGATCGTTCGCGGGACGGGACCCGGAACCACAGCCAGTCAACCAGGCAATGGCAAACCCCGCGGTGGTGCGAGCCACAGGTGACAGGGCCATGGAAAGCCAGTGGCTGGGTTCCAGCTTATGATTTTGTGATACGCTGCAGTCGCTGTGCTGGCCAGGTACCTACACATGTACAGCACAACAGAGTACCTAGTAGAAGTCGAATCGGACAAAAGGTCTGTTCTCCCAACTCATCCATTATTCCCTTAAGCTGTTCTTATTTTGCAGAAAAGACGATTCATTACTGTACGGAGGAGTCGAGGAACTAACAGGGAATAGTCATTGTTTCCTCCGTTTGTTGCTTACGATGCCGTTATCCAGACGCGGTGTCACCGTGATATAACCCAGGGCGCAGGCCGGACGGTGACCATACAAATGACCTGCATGTGCCTCGAGCGGAGTCTACAGTAGTCGTTAGTGCAGAGTACAGAGTACTCCGTCCTCCATAGTTGCAACGTGCAAAGAGCCTCCCCTTGGGGGACGGGACTTCCCTCCAGTTAAACCTGCTGGTAGACAAGACTTGCATTATATCCTGGACTTTGCGAGATGATGATAATTAATCAACGAACCTGGAAGATCAAGTGATACGTTTGACGAGGTAATGGTTGCAAGGCTTTTCTGCTGTCGATGGTCGTCCAGACGACAGCACCGTCACCAGCCACCCATTGGCCAGGCTAGCGGCCCCTAGGTAACTTTTTTCCACGCTTGCCAACTCATCAGTGACGCCATCTCGATGTGATCGAATCAGATGGCTCTGGCGGCAAAGCAGAAAAAACACAGACTAAGTGATATGAGTGACCTTAGCAATAGCCAATTCCGTTGCTGGTCAGCCACATGGCGGATCCATCCATCTCAGTGGCCCAGCCTCTCTTTTGTTTCTTTGGTACCTACTGGAGTAGCTACCTAGGCCCGCCACACCGGCCACGATAGAATAAGAATAATTAGACGCACTTACCCAACCACCTCTCGGAGTACAGATTACTCTAAAAAAGTATCACGATCTCTTTCAAACCCCACAGGTGGTAATTATTTTGAGCTTAACGATACAATGAGACTTTGCCGGTATCGAATACCTACTACTCCATACGGAGTATCTGTACTCCGTGGTCGACGCAGATAATATATACTTGATATGCACCACGGAGTATATATACACATTAGGTACGGAGTATCATAAGTTGCTATGATCACCCGAGACAAAGGAAGGAAGAAAGATAGAAGTTGATCGACCATATTGATTTTTTTTTGTGGTTAAAATCAGCCTATTTTCCTATTTTCTTGATCTTTTCTAATCATTACTGTTTCTTCATGACATACTAGGAGTTTCTTCTAGTCTAGTCAAGTCAAAATTCAATCATTTTGTCGACAAAAATGGTCCTTGAAAGGAAAAGGTCTCACTCTCCACTTTCGACGAAAGGCGTGAGTGAAAAGGAAGGAAAGCTATAGCTCTGTATACAGCACTGTATTGAAATAATAGGATAGAGGATAAATAATAGTGAAGTGAAATAAAAGGGAAGGTCGAATGACGATGTCCACTTGGCATTGACTAGATTACAGGAGCAAGTAAACAGAAAGAAGGAAAGGCAACAAACGAACTCCGATTTCCCAATGAATGGTATGCAAGGTTTTATCAACAATATACAACTTTTTTGGTCCTCCGATATGCCCCCTTCTCTTTTTTTTTCAACTATTTTAGTCGTCTTTGTCTCTGTTCTTTCGCTTGAATTTCAACCCCTTCGTCTTAGGCTGGCTGCCGTATGCACGCCGGCCCTGTTTCTCTTGTTTCTTGTCCCGGCTCAAACTCGATCCGAGCTGGATGTCGATCCGGGGCGGAGTGGAGAACCCAAAGCTCTTGGCCACCTTGACCAGATCGAGCTTGTGCACGTCAAACACGGAACGAAGGGAGTGGGACGCGTAGGCTTGGAGGTAGGAACGGTAGCCTTCCTTGGCGGACTGCAGATCATAATGGAGTCAGCATGAGGGAAATACAACTTAGAGTAGGGACTGAATTTGGAAAACCCACCTTGTTGAGATAGTAGTTTTGTGAGATCAGCTTCTCCAGCTGCGATTGAACGTTGATAATGCGCTTCGCTGGAAACTCGAACTCGACCACCGGAACGCGTGCA
Organism: Rasamsonia byssochlamydoides; assembly: GCF_041956645.1. Classification (NCBI taxonomy): domain Eukaryota; kingdom Fungi; phylum Ascomycota; class Eurotiomycetes; order Eurotiales; family Trichocomaceae; genus Rasamsonia; species Rasamsonia byssochlamydoides. The sequence continues at coordinate 108,164 of NW_027192411.1, read as the reverse complement.
TCCCGGAGATGCTTCAGGAACCCGACCTCCGACGGCTGCAGGAACATCAAACTGCGGCCCTTTCCATTCATTCCTCGTGCCGTACGGCCGACTCGGTGGATGTAGTCGCGAGGGTCATCCGGAGGGTCAAACTGGATAATCCAGTCTACAGCGGGGATCTGCGGCATCATGATGGTTAGGACAGCTTCCAGGCCAAATAAGGCCAAATGAATAAGGATCAACTCACATCTAAACCTCTGGCAGCAACATCTGTGCAAATCAGAGTCCCCTGCTTGGCGTTGCAAAACTCAAAGAAGGTATTGGTTCGTTTCTGTTGCTTCTGTTTTCCATGTAGGTCGAGGACCGGAAGGTCGATGTAGTTGAGCAACTCAGCATGGTACTTGACGCAGTTGCAACTCGAAAAGAAGACAATGATCTTCTTCTTGAGATTCCGCTTCAAGAAGGAGAAGAGCAAAAGGAATCGCTTATCAGCCTCACAGATGACGTAGCCCTGCTCCAAACCCTCGACGGTGCTGTGCTCCTTACGGTGATCCACATTGATGTAAAGCGGCCCTGGCCTAAGAGAAATTCGGGCCAGGTCCTCGACCTTGGTGGTCTGTGTAGCAGAGAAGAGCATCGTCTGTCTGTCCTCGGAAGGCAAGATCTTGACTATCTGTCGCATTTCGTCCTCGAAACCAACTTCCAGAATCCGGTCTGCCTCGTCGATCACGAGTGCTTTCAGATTCTTGAAAACGAATCCTTGTGTGTTCTGCAGGTGATCAAGAAGACGGCCCGGAGTCGCAATGAGCAGATTGACACCTTTCGTGAGCTTTTCCGCCTCAGCCCTGCGGTTCGCACCTCCGATGACAATACCATAAGTCTGCGAGTGGTGCGCCATGAGTTCTCTAGCCACACCGAAAATCTGGAGTGCAAGTTCGCGGGTAGGAGATACGACAATGACACCGGTGCCTGAACAAAAGTCAGCAAATATAACCCACAGCCGTCTGTTGGACGCATTGACACGTCTCAAAAGAATACTCACCGTTCCGTGGCTTGAATCGTAAGGCACTGAGCATCTCCACAGCAGGAATTAAGAACGCTAGCGTCTTCCCTGAACCAGTCTTTGCGGCACCAAGAACGTCCCTGCCCGCCAGCAGTGGAGGAATTCCTCGTCGTTGAATCTCAGTCATGGTCTCAAAACCCATGTCCTGGATCGCTTTCATCGTCTTTTCAGAGAGATTGAGATCTGAAAACTTCTGTGGATCGGCTGCGGTCTGTGGTAGGCTGACAGCATTCATGGAGGGAAGATCTGCACCATCATCTTTGGCTTTGTCCTTATCGTCGCCGTCGTCGCCGTCGTCGCCGTCGTCGTCTTCGCGTGATTCCTCCCCTTCATCTGATTCCTCAGATTCCTCTGTTTCCTCTCCATCTTGCTTCTCGTCCTCCTCTTCAGAACCTTCATCAGTGCCTTCTTCATCGCTGTCAGGTGCAGTCACTTCCTGGGTACTCTCCTCCTCATCTTCGCTAGCAGAATGGCTTGTCTTGCGTTTTTTCGATGGTTTCACTGCTGCTGCTGTATCCACAGTCGAAGTAGGATCCTCTTCAACAGTCCTTTTCGAGGAATCACCATTTTGCGTTGCCGCTGCCGCTGCTCCTCCACTGCCGCCGCCATGCTTCCTCTTCCTCTTCTTCGACACCGTCTTCGCGGTGTCCACGGCGATTGGCGTATCACCTGACATTTCTTTTCAGAGAAAGAGCCTACAATTCTTCTTAGAGATATCCCAGGTCGATGGAATATATAGAGAAACTGCGTGGGTTGACGACCTGTCTAGCTCTGCAACTTTTTCTGCCGAAATTTTGATTTTGCGGGCAAAATATTATTCGGTCGGTGAAAGTTCTGGCGAAGCTCCGCGTCACGTGCTGATAAAAGCCGATACACTTGTGTTCGTCTCGGTTGGTCCGTGCGTTACACTCAATGTCTTAGGGACTCGACCTATCTCTGGGAAGTGGAATTAGGCCATTTTGGTTCTATTTTGCCTTTCCAGATCTTTGGCAGTATTATCTTAGCTGTTATTGGTCGGGTCTACGCGGGTGGTAGCATAAACCTAGGTATGTCTACAGTATGGCGAGGGTATGCCAGATGATTTTTGCAATTATTAGCCTTGTGATTTCGGCATATCCAAGTCGATCAAATAATACCGCTGTAAAAGAATTAAAGGCCTGGTCGTAGACACTGCAGGGCAAATAGATTACAACCCATATTTACATACTTAACCAGCATACTCCTCAGGAGCTTTCTACATACGAAGCATGAATACTACTGTATTCACTAATGCACCTGCGTCCCTTCAGCAGTTGCCTTCGTTCAGTTAATGCGGCGATGACTTGCCCATTTGAAATAAATCAGGGCCTTATAACTGCTTTTTGTCTTGGTTCTGATCGTCCTTGGAGATTGACCCTCCGACGGTAGAAGTATGTCTCCATCACAGATAGGCTAAAAAGGACTAAGAAATAATAATCCCCTATGGTAGGTTCTCACGGCTATCTCTGCATTGCTGCTTTCCATATCCTGGAAGCATTGCCTTATATGAATGGGTCTAGGAAGCTGGTGTGTAACCAAATTCACAGAAAGCTAGCTGGATTAGCAGTGCTCCGCAAGTCTTTCAAGCTTTCTTAGAACCAGAAGGTAAAGATGCCAACCTTGGAAAAAATACTAGTACTAGTTCAGCACGGAGTATACTAGTTCAACCTGAGTATGTCTATGAGCTGCAAGCCTACTCCGTACAAATCTGTTCAGTGGGGCTCCGCTTCATGAGCAATCGCGACACCGCTCGAGCGTCGATCAAATGTGGATAAGGCTAGAAAAAGGAAGAACTCGTTCAATTCGATAGTTGTCTTAAGAGAGTGAAGCATCATATGTCTCGTTCGTTCATGATTAAGCACCCCCAGATGAAAGTTAAAGACGGCACGACCCGGCGTGTTCGAGTGCCAGGCGGAGGCCACATGATCAAATAAATTATCAAGGACTTGAGGGTGACACTGCAACTGATTCAAAGGTGTTTGGGGATATCAATGAGTTGCCGCACGATAGCCACAGTTGTATCGAGTTCCCAGGGAGGTGGCTGTGCACAGACAGGTCTTAACTCTTAAGCGCAGCTATGAATTACGTGAGCCCAGGTACTGCGTATCTGGCATGTACGGAGTACAGTAAGCTATTGTCTTATGCGTGTAGGAGGAAAGGAGGTAAGTGGTGATCTATGCAAGCAATGGTGGAAGGCAAAGAGGGGTAAGCATATCAATAATTATTTCTATAATGGGTAAGAGAGGTCCAACCGGTTTGATCATCGTGGACATTCGATTTTTCTTTCTGGGGTGGTTAAAGAAGCCGCCATTTTCGCAAGATGTCTCAACTGGATGGGTGGCTGGGGCCAAAAGTGGCGTTAGCAGACCTGTCTCTAGCACTTGGACCAGCAGCAGTCAGATCTTTTAGTGGAAAAAGGGCAACAGAGAAAATTTAAACAGCAACGAAGAGATCTCTCGAACCCATCTAAGCAAGTTAGCTACCGGAATGGCCATGAATAGAAACAGGGCACTGGCGGAGACATGGTACGGGTAATAACGGGCGCCGACGCGACCGTGGAACGGTGGCCAGGGACCACTAATCGTCACCACAAAAGCCGGAACACAGCAGTTTGGAAGCCGGTTCAGTCAATCGTGAGTTCGTAACCTACGGAGGACTCCATATTCCGACCAAACCGTGGCTGCGACCTGCAGAACCAGCCTCCAATCTGCGACATCCACTTGCGCCGCTAGCCTCACAGGACGCGCGTGCAGGGGGGCAGGAGGGCCGCTGGGGTCTGGGAGGGCATCATTAATGGTTCATAGACTGCTTCCCCGATGACTCCGACTACTCTCTCCTCGTAATAAGATATGGTCAATCTAGTGACGATTACTGTCTTTACTGCCAACCTTTCTCTTCGATCTCGTCAAGAGCATTGTTTGATTCATTCTTGCAAACAGCAGTGCTGGGCGTGACTAACCAACAGGGGTCAGCGCCAGAGCATCCGCCCAGACCCTTAGGCTCTCCACTCCGGCCGGCCGTCTGGGCTAATCTCCCTCTCGCCGTCAGAGCCCCCCAGGCGCCACAGTCACCAGTCTCACGACTGACTCCTGTCTGCTCCTCCATCGTCGCTCTCCATCTCTCCATCCGCCGACCTGGAAGAGATCAGAGAACGGGCAGTTTGACAGACTGTGCTCTCTGCCACTCGAGCTCTGTCCTGTCCTTTGTCCTTCCAGTTCTTGTCTTTTCGCTGGCTATACTGTGTGTTGCCGTCCCACTCGCTGCATTCCTTCCTTCGACTTTTCAACCGTCAATCATTTCGACCTCCGAACACCATCCACTCGTTACCAAGAATCTTACCTCTTCGATTCCCCGGTTAGGTCCTCGCTGCCCTCGTTACGTCGTTGACCCCGGTGAGACCGCTTAGGAAGTCAGCAAAAGGGGTTCCCTCCACCAGACAACTCCCCTTTCGAAAGTCCGATGACGCCGTAAAAGTGTATGGACAGTGATAGGAGAGGCACCTCTACGATCTCACAGTCTCTGGTTTGGAGGTGTTTGGGTGACCCACGATTTCCTACCAGCAACTCATCACGGGACTTCCGCATTCGGCCATCATCGACCGGCGCTCTGGAGTGCCATCTTCCCTCGTTTCCCGTCGCAGATCGCTTCTTATCCTCATCTCGCATTCTCTAAGAAAGCCCTCCTCTTCTGACAGTTCAGTGCGATGAAAGCTGTCAGGATGCGCTTACTCGCGTTATTCTCGTATCTCTTTGCCTTGTTCTCCCTGTCGCCGCTGGCCTCGGCCGTTCGGCTCATCGAATCCAAGTCCTTGAACCCTTGCATGGACAACTCGAACTTCACTGCCTCGCTCTTCAATGTCGTCTTCACACCCGACAACAATTCGTTGGCCATCGACATCAACGGGGTCTCCTCGATTTCTGGAGACGTGGTGGCCCAACTGGAAGTGATCGCCTACGGCTACACCGTGATGAAACAGACGCTTGACCCTTGCAAGATGAACCTTGAAGGGCTGTGTCCGATGAACACGGGCCAGATCAATAACCAGTTCAATGTACCCGTCCCGGCGGATGTTGTCTCGCAGATTCCTGGTATGTTATGACCTTAAGGAGCGTCAAGGACTCTCTGATTTCATTCAGCTCGACTGACGGTAGTCCCTAGGTATTGCATACACGGTCCCCGATTTGGACGGCGGAGTCCGGATCTATATCAATTCCACAGCGACAGGTAAGACCATTGCCTGTGTAGAGGCGAACCTTTCGAATGGGAAGACGGTCTACCAGAAGGGTGTCGAGTGGACCGTTGCCGTCATTGCTGGCCTGGGCTTAGTAGCTTCCGCTATCACCTCCGGTCTGGGTCACTCAAATACTGCCGCCCACGTCGCTGCCAATGCACTCTCCCTCTTTGGGTTCTTCCAGGCGCAGGCCATGATTGGCGAGACGGACGTAGCCATGCCGCCCATCGTGGAATCATGGACGCAGAATTTCCAGTGGAGCATGGGGATCATCCACGTAGGGTTTTTGCAGTCGATCTGCACTTGGTATCAACGTTCCACAGGCGGAACTCCCTCGACCGTGCTGTCTTCCTTGGCCACGACCTCGGTTCAAGTCCAGAAGCGATCCCTGGATGTTGGGCGCGAACTCTACAAGAGAACCAGTGAACATCTGATGAAGAGGCAAAATTCCCCCGTCACTGGGTCCACCACCAAGATCGTCGTGTCCGGTATCAACCGAGTGGGCTTCATTTCCAATATTGAAGAGACCAACATTTTCATGACGGGCCTGATTTTCTTCGTCATCTTCGTCGCCTTGGTCATGACCTGTGTTGGTCTCTTCAAGGTGGGCTGTGAAGCTCTTGCCAAGTCAGGGAACATGAAGAGTGACAAGTTCCAAGATTTCAGGAATGGATGGAAGATCGTCATGAGGGGTATCTTGTTCCGATTGGTGAGTTAGGGTCCTGGGAGAGACAAATCATTAATGCCATGTCTAATTAATTTTTGCAGACCTTGATTGGCTGGCCTCAAATGTGCGTCCTCTGCCTGTGGGAGTTGACGGTGCGTGACTCGGCAGCAGAAGTCGTCCTTGCTATTGTCATGTTTCTGTCCATGGCAGCAGTCCTGGGTTGGGCCGCTCTCAAGGTCATTCGTCTCGCGAAGCGCTCCATGGCCATGCACAAGAATCCGGCCTACATTCTCTACTCGGACCCGACATGCTTAAACAAATGGGGCTTCTTGTATGTGCAGTATCGTGCCACGGCCTACTACTTCGTCGTCCCCGTGCTGGGCTATCTCCTCATCAAGGGAATGTTCATTGGCTTTGGTCAGGGTGCACCCGTTGTGCAAGCCGTTGCGTTGGTTATCATTGAGGCTAGTTACTTGGTTGCAGTCAGTGTCCTCCGGCCGTGGATGGACAAGAAGACAAATGTCTTTAACATCTCGATTGCCTCGACCAATTTCTTGAACGCGATCTTTTTACTGATCTTCAGCAACGTTTTCAACCAACCGGTAAGTTCCATGAAGACCCCATCCTCGGAAGCCCGTGACTAATCTTTGTCTTAGGGACTGGTGACTGGTGTTATGGGTGTGGTTTTCTTCATCTACAATGCCATCTTTGCACTTGTCCTTTTGATCCTCGTCCTGATCGCTTCCATCTATGCCATTGTTTCGAAGGATCCGGACATGCGTTACCAGCCGATGAGAGATGACCGGGGCTCGTTTATCAAATCCCAGAGCCAGTTGACGACGGAACTTGATGCCTTGGGTGCGACCGCCAGAGGTGAAACGAAGGGCCACGCGTTCGACGATGATGCTACGTCATTCTCCAGTGGGAATGGTGCCAGCATTAATCGATCGCATCAGGAAGAGACTCAAAACACCTCGCGGTCTCCTGTTGACCCGTCTGTGCCGCTCTTCCCAAGCGACGCGTCCTCTCGCCGTGGGCCCCCGCCCTCTTACGACTCGAGAGGTTACAATAACGGCTACTCGAATGACTTCCCAAGTCGATCGCTGACCAGCACGCCAGCTCAGCGAGGTTACGACAACACATCTTTCAACCCTGCTTCCGCTCTCGCAAGCGCGCACAACTACAGACAGCAGAATAACTCGAGTCCGTGGCAACGAGGAGCCGGCTATGATCACTCTTAGAGATCGGGGATACGAACGCCCCCCTTTTTTGTTCGAGATGAAGACATGCCACCAAACCTGGTTTAAGTGTGTTGTGTTCTGATGGACCGAGGAAGATTCTCAGTCCGGGAATATCTTGTTACTCTATCGAGTATATTATTTTTTTTCCCTTTTTTTTTACGGCCACGATCCCTTGTATCCACTGTTTCTGTTTCTTCCATCCTTGTCGGCAAGAATTCTTGCTTGCGTCACATTATATTACTATACATGGCGTTTAGACAGCATGCGCGGGAAGTGGCCCTGGGGCTGTTTTTTATTGTACTGTACTTTTTTTATATTCCCTCTTCCCCGTTCCAAAGAGGACTGGATGGCAATTTTTGGGTTGTCAGTGTTGCTTGCCTTCGCGACCGATTTCCGCATGGCGTCCCGTTTATGTATGGGTTTCTTGAAATCTTTTGAAAGGAAGTCAGCAAGTGGGGAAGGTTTAGGGCGAAAGACATTATTAATTAGGTCACAGGATCCTGACTGACTGAGGTGCTTTAAATAATGTCTGTCTGTCCTGTTTTTTCAGTTTTGTTTTGGAATACATATTAACCTATTCGGCACAGATCCGAATCGATCAGATCAGATCAGATCAGATCAGGACAGACAACAATGAGGCCAGACCCAACCAACGCTTGTACAGTACAAGGTTTATTTATTTGCTCTTTTCCTTCCGTTCGTATCTGTCGTCTTGCTGCTGCTGCTCTCTCTCTGCTTTAGGCATGTAACATAACACATAGTACAGTACATAGCACGTAAGTGGACGGGACGGGTGCAGACTTCCCACCTGCTGTTTCTGTCCCATTATCAATTGCTCTTGCTCAGATATTCGTTATCCCTACTCATGCTTCCTTTTTTTTTTCCCTTTCTCTCTTCTGTGTGTGTGTGTGTGTGTGTGTGAAAAGTTGGAAGGCGAACTGGGCTTTTGGGCTTGGCTTTTCGGCTTTGGGCCTTTTTTTTCTCCAATTTTGCATGTATATATGTATGTATGTACAGTACCTCTGTCTTGTCTGAATCTGAATGAAAGCGACGGGAAATAAAAATTGCTGAAATCTATATGAACTCATTGCTTTTAAATAAAAACCTTTCGCCATTTGTTTTCCTTTCGCACGTGCTAATAATAAATTAGTCAGGTCACCACGTATTTGTTCTTCACCGGAGTTTCCGTTCAAACTAAACTGTCAGAATCAGGAATCCAAGTTTTGTAAGAAGTATAGTATAAGTATATAATTTAAAATGATATCAAGAGATAATAATGAATTAAGTAATTAATTGCCTAGCTTGAGAATAGAAGATCTTATACACGGGTGGAAAGCGATGGCCACAGAAAAGAAAAAAAAAACATTGACTACCAACCCAAGCATTGGTGATTAACGCGGATGATATTACATATATGGATGCTTTTTCTTTCAAATTCTTATGCAAAACTTCAGGGTTATTGGCTAACGTTACAGCAAAGGACAAAACAGACAAGCGCAGAAAGAGACGAACAGCGTAAAGAAGTACATTATCGTTTCTCTCCTAGACCCGGAGGAGGACCGGAAACGCCTGGAGGCGCTGACAAACTGCTCCCTGGCGGCGGCGCACTGCCCGGAGGAGCATATGAAGTTTGTCCCGGGGGAGCACCCGGAGGCGCGGAGGTCGTCGTCGTGCCAGGAGCGCCCGGAGGAGCTGCGCTGGAGCTGGAGCCTCCCTGCTGGCCTGGAGCGGGTGGGAACCCCGGTGCGCCAGGAGGGGGAAATTGGAAGTTTGGCGGGAAGCCACCAGGTGGAGGAGGGAAGGGGAGATTGCCTGGAGGCGGCATGCCGGGAAGAGGAGGTGGTGGGAGGCTCCCCGTTGTTGGAGTTCCGGCCGATGTAGATGGTGGGAAAGGGGGAGGATACGGCATGCCTCGACCTCCGGGGGCTATTGATTTGACGCTAGTTAGAGACCAGTTCATTGGAATTGATCAAGACGGAAGACTTACGAGGAACGCTACCTGGAGGTGGGGGTGCACCAGGAGGGAAGCCAAAAGGAGGCGGAGGCATCTGTCCAGGCCGTCCTGAATGAAGAATCAGTATTAGGACCAGTCTGATACTTCCCATTATGATATATCTCCAACAAAGTCTAGACTAACCTTGCCATCCAAACGGGGGCGGAGGCGGGTATGAACCGGGAGCGCCTTGCTGTAGCATGGGATTTGCGCCGGCCTGGCCTTCTGCGGCGTATGAGTTGGTAATCGAATCGATGACCGACTGTGCCTTTTCATGCCCGATTTCTGTATTCATCAAAATCAGCAACTGAACCGAACAATTTCAATAGCGCGGTAGAGAGAGTATCATGCGGAACGGATCCGAAAGAGGAAGGGGAGCTCATACGCTGATAATACTCGAGCACGTTTCTCAAATGATTTCGTCCGGCATTGTGCGCCTTGCGCACGCTCATCGAGTCGTGCGTGAGGTAAACATCGCAGTAATCACCTGTTGGTGTCGAGGACAGGCAGTTAGCATTGATGCGTGCCAATGATCACATCTTCATTATCGTCTCGAGGAATCCGAGCAAGACCTACAGAAGAGTGCAGAAAGGTCAGTTAAGGAAGACTCGAACAGAAACATGGGGAGGGGGACTTATATTTTGGCATCTTGAACTATAATATCTCCTTCAGCTCCGCTTCAACACCAAATCCACCGAAAACAGGAGCGCTCAAAGGCGCGTCGCTGCAGCTGCAGAAGCTCACAGCGATTGCTTCGCGATGACAGGTCGGTTGCAAGCGACAACTATGCAAATCGGATTGGGGACACGCAACAAATGAGGTAGAAGGTAATTCAAGTTGCACTCACCCTGGCTGAACCAGGTTATCAGGAGGATGGTCAAAAAGATGCAAATTGAATCTGTTATTGTCTGAGGGTGATGCAATTTGGACAGAGATAGCAAAGTGTTCTCTAGACGGTGTGAAACGGCAGAATAGCACCCCAGATTGGCGACACGTGACCAGAAGATACCTAACTTATCAGGTATGCTTCAGCCAACGTCAACTCACGATGAGGCGGCCTCTTGTCTACCAAGTTAACCGACTACAATCTTTACGAAGAAAAAAAAAGAAGTTCTAAGTTCTGATTTTTTGACAAAAAGCTCACACCCCAGAATCCTCTTAGAGAATTCTGGGATGCTACGAAAACCCCTCATGCTACTATCGGCGAACAGGGATTTTACTTAGATAGGCCGCTCCAACCGTGCATCGAACCCGGGGCCCCCAGCTGACCTATGAGGTACGGAGAAGGATTGGGGGGAAGGCGGAGGGAGAAGGTCAGGCAGTGTACAACGACAGCTCTGTCCTAGGGGCCCCGGGTTCGGCCATGGGAGAAGGTGAGAATGAATCATATCATGGGTAGGTGGGCGGTTGCCTACATACTAACCTGCTTGCCTGCCTGCCTACCTAGGTACAGGATAGGCACCTATATGATGAGATAAATTTCTAATATCCTTTTCCCTCCTTAAAGAATTCCGGGGCCTGGCCGGGTGGGAGCGCGCTCTAGGTCTTTGCCAGGTCCCGGGTTCGATCCCTTCTTCTTTTTTTTCTTCTTTTCTTTTTTTCTTCTCTTTTCTTTTTCTTTCTTGCACTTGGGTTTAAAGACCTTGTGGTATGAGTGTTTTTTTTTATATGCGTTTTATTCCTTTATTCTTTCTTCTCTATCTTTGGATTGACTTCATAGCTGAGTACATGTATAGACGTCATGGAAGTTACATTGGCTGTGGAATGAACATTCATTCATTCTGAGGCGCTGTTACTGATAAGGAGAATGATTGCTGCCTGCTTACCTACCTGCATGGGGCCCACTGGATGATGATGATAGATCGATGGATCGATGGACAGATGGATGGACTCCTAATTGGAATGCTCCTATCCTGCACCGAATCCAGTCAATCAGAGGATACCAGCAAGATAGATATCAATGGATCCATAAAGAATTATCAGACTTGAATCAATGAGAATTATTTTATAGCAGAAATTGATTTTAGTATAATTGCATCCAATAGATCGATCATACATAGTTGACTGCTCCCGTAGCGCTAAGAGAACTTCATAGAAGTCAATTTTATCGGTAGTGTTCCTTATTTCCAAACGTGTGAGAGACTTTTTTTTCTTTCTTTTTCTTTCCTTTTTCTTTTTTCCTTTTTTTCCCCCCCTTTTTTTTGGAAAGATATTTTGAGGTGTTACCCATGTTGACAGTCCATCTTTCCTGCCTTTTATCTCTGGACTTGCAAAGTTATCGAACAAATAATAGCTGGGCCTTTGTCACTAGAAGTAACCACCATTCTTGCAAGCAAGTAACTGTTTCTCTTCACTCTTCTCACATATATTTGTGTCTCCTCTCTCTCTCTCCTCTCTCTCTCTCTCTTTTTTTTTTCCTTTTGTTTAACCTATACTATACCTATTATTAGATATAAAATTGTACATATATAAACTGGCTTCGAGCATGGGAGCCCTCAACAGCCTACCGGACGAGATCATGCTGAGAGTCGTATTGTATATCGAATCTAATTAATTAGAATCCTGCTGCGATGGCAACACACGCAAAGAACTTCTGGATGTTATACAGTCCTATTATTTCCTATTATTTAATTATAGCTATTGAGCTAGAACCTCTCCCAGATATGGTTTAGTGGTCAGAGGCAAATCTTCTTTGGTCAATCTTCCGTAGATCGAGCGTTGATGAGAAGACTGTTATCTGTCTTCTCAGAGCTGAGAACTTCACATTTCCCGCCACTCGTTGGAAGTTACTACATATAACTAAGTTGAAAAGGATGGCATCTGTCAAGACTGTCAGCTAGCTGAGGATGTTCTGCGCAAGGATCGTCATTTATTGGAACAGAGTCAACCATGAGCGAAAGGTATAGCATTCTACGGTCGCCACCTGGAAGACGTCTGAGCAACGGATCCCTACATGGTATGCGCGATCACGAGGTAGTTTCGCGCAATAATTATTGCTTCCTCAGAAGAGCTGAATTACCGAGAAGAAAGAATGGCCCCCGGGCCGTAAGATCGTGGCAAGTGTAATCGCCACAATCCGACTATGCCGCAAACTCCCATCACTCACGTGCCATGTAAAACGCTATGTGGTCACTTGACCTTTAGCAAGTCAGCGAGTCAGCACGACATTCAGAAAAGTCTTTCTCTTAGCTTCCATCCACATCGACTTGACTATACGGAGTATACAGCCGGTGCAATGACAGATCGGTTGGGAGCTATAAAAGAAAGTAAGGAAAAGAAAGCAAGGAGAACCAGAGAGTGATCATTCTACACTGCATCAGCCTCGGGTATGTATGTACATACATGTACAGTACTCCGTACATTGAGAATGACGTGAGAGAGCCGCAGTCACCGAGGTAGGATGTGACGTCGACTGGCCGGAGCGGGCCGCTTACGTGACGCAGTCAAGCCGGAAAATTTGCTCTCTGGTAGCGGGAAGTAAGGAACGGTGAGACGTTGACCGAATGACCCTGCATAGATACCTAGGTAATGTGCTGGAAATATCTCGAATGTGGCCAGAGGCAGCCATCATTTGTTGGGCAACTTTCAACCAATGGACTCTCAAATCCCGCTGTAAAGGCCTCAAAAACTTCTGTCAACATTCATTGGCCGTGCGACCGTGATCTGGACTTGATGCATGCGGCATTAAAAGCGACAGGGGACAAGAAGAGGGGTGCATCGTATTGGAGATCCCAAGAATTGCGGGGTGAAAATCCGGGGAAAGAGCGCGGGAGCAGAAATCCGCCACCAGTAAAAAATTTTCTACGGTAGAAAGGGCAAGAAGGACACGAGTCACGCCGACGGCGAAACAAGCCAATCAGAGTCAGCGGGAGACTGCGGACAACAAATAAAAATGGGGACGGCATGAAAAATTTTCCGGGGAAAATTACACCAATCAATTTCGCCCGTGATCAGGCTGGAGGCTTTGGACTCGTAGAAAGGGAGGCCACAGGCCCACCATAGCAGCCAATCAGAGGAGATGGAGGAATTTGGGTACAGCGATCGCATGACGGTTCACAGGCTATGAGCGTAACGATCGACCCCGTGGCCAAATAGGGAGCAATTCCCAGCATGAGCATTCTTCTAGTCTAGCTGTAGCTAGTCGACCAAGCCACTGACCTGTTTCAGGAGGACCTCGTGGCTGGGCTCCGTGACTGTAATACTAAGACGTGGACAAGCACTGGATCATGGTCTGGCCAGCTGGCCAGGAACACAAGGTACGCAGTCCGCTAATTACGTCAGTCGACTGGAGCAGTCGACTGGAGCAATCGACTCACAGAGCAGTCACATCATCATCTCAGGAAATTGTCTCGATGATGTGACATGCGTGGAGAATTGTGACTGAGGGACCATCATACTCCGTACTCCTTAAAAGGGTGTCTCCTGAGCCATACCGGTGTACTCCCTACTCAGTACTCCGTACTCCGTATACTCCGTACAGAGTAGGACTTAGGGTTAACAGGTGGAGCAAGATCCTTGATCTACATACTACTCCGTACTGTGTTGTACGGGGTACAGAGTACAGCAGTACGGAGTATAGCCATAACCTTGGACAGAGACTTGGAGATTAATGCCTGGAAGATGTAATTGCAGAGTCAGACCGATCACAACATCAGTCGAAGGCGGTGTCAGAAATGGCATCATCCAGATACTGCATAAGAGCAGCTCCTGCCAGACAGTGAGGTATGGAGAGACAGTCTTCCTGCGAGGGAAGTGCCAGTTTGTACTCCTATGGAGTCCTCCGTATGGAGTAAGTTGTAACGATCTGTGACGGCTTAGCAATGCGCTGTTTTTCTGGCCAGCCGGCGTGGATGCTGCGGTCTCGTGCCTTTGCAGTCTTCGAATCGTAAATTTCCATTACCCCCAGGAAACAGGGCCCCCTTCATGTGCGCGCCTGCCATTGGCTGAACCGCCAATTTCTGTTACGTTTTACCGCTGCGGCCGGTCAGGTCGCGCCCGGTCAGATGACTCCCAGGGGAAATAAAGCGGCGCCGAGAGTTGGGTGCAGATTGGGCAGGACCTTCGACGGGCTTCGATGGCGAAGAAGCGCCGAAGAGACGCCGTGCCGGGGATAGCCGTCCCCCGTGGCCAGCGCGAAGGGGCTTTGGCACCCACCCAGAGCGCACCTTTCGGGCATGCGCTGTCGCCGCCCTAACCGACCCCAGAAAAGCGGCAGATCCGCGATGACGCTGGCGGTCGCTTCGGCTGGCCGTTAACTGCAAAGCGCGTCCACAGCAACGGGCCCGCCAAGGAGCAGAGACGAACCACGGTGCATTCGCCCGCCGTCGTTTGTTGCTTGTCGCCATATGACCTGCCCCAGCCAGTAGGAGTGACTAGTTCGTCCATAGTCAGTTACCAAATTCTGGATGCTCGTACGGAGTTCCTGACGGTCTTACCCGTTACGATGGTGCAATTTTTATTCTGCCTTTGCAACGGGCTGTGGAAGGGGGGGAGACTCTCCAGTCCATATAAAGCTTTCCCCGCGGCTGCTCCTGAGGGCTGAGCCATACAATATCACTCAGATCGCCCCTTCACAGTGACAACTCGCTTGCCTTGACTACTCGCTTGCTTTGCATACTCGTCCAACGGTCTTTACTCAGAAGTCGTCTTTCTACTAGACCTGAGTCATCCGCATCTAGCCGTTCTTGAGTACATCAGCATCAGCATCAGCATCAGCATCAGCATCAATCTCTTAGCAGTCCTTGATAGATTGTTCGAAGCTCTTCACAAATTCGACCAACCTATAGAAGACACATATCAGAGTACAACAACATGCCTTCTGCATCCTACAAGCTCGTTGAGCCTCACCCCTCCGTGCCCAATACAAAGCGTCCAGCCCTGCATGTCACAAGAGGAGGCGCCGGCAATATCATCTCCTTACAAGGCACCCCAACCACCGACTCGCAGAATGCCACGGGCCCAGCATCTTTGACCCGTCTCGACTCGCACACGCCAAGCACCTACAAGTCCGGACGCGGCGGCATGGGCAACGTCCACAGCAGCAGCGAACGCGCCATCTTCAGCTTCGACGAAGAGCTCGAGCGCGACATGCGCCGGGAAAAGGACATGGCGCCCGTCTTCCACGTCGGCCGCGGCGGCGCCGGCAACATGATCTACACGCCGCCCTCTGACGGCTACAGCCTCTCACGGAAGTACTCCGGCTGCAGTTCGTCCAGCACAGAGTCGACGATGACGGAACGAGCCAAAGAGAAGGCCCGGCGCAGTTTGGAAAGAAGCTGGAGCAAGCTCACGGGTGCATAGTGGAGCAACTCCTTTCCAATCGCGATTGCGATATTTACGACCATTTGTTACGAGTCATGACCGGGTTGCATTAAAAGTTGTTGCTTTTTCTTCTTTCTTTCATCCGTCGAGTATCGACCTTCTTCTCACGGCATTTTCTTTCTTTCTTTCATTTCAACGGAACGGAGCATACCATGCCAGACGGAAGCGGAAATCAATCGAAAAAAAGCGTGTCTGTCGATACTTTTGTCAATATCTTTGCGTTCCTAGCTAGCGACACTCGCGATTGAGACGACGATGACGACAAACGATGCTTGAGTCTGCATTTGTTCATGCATGCATCTGCATCAATAATATACCCCTTCCCAGCGAGTCAAGTCAAAGTCAAAGGCAATCCAGTTCCTGGATTTATACTTTTTTTTTCGGAAACTTCCATCCATCCATCAATCCATTTCTGAGGAATTTTTTGATCGATTTGATTTGAGCATGGGGTCCGGCGTTATGGTTATGCACAGTGGCACAAATGAGTGAGCGAGGGATTCAATCAAACATCAAATTCGGGGAAAAAAATTCAGTTCAGTTCACAGAGGCATGTATGAGTACTACTTTTGTTGTAATTACTTTTACTACTACTTTACTCCCTCTTCTCTTCTCTCTTCACTATCTATCGATCAGATCAGATCAGATCAGATCAGATCAGNTCAAATCAAATCAAATCAAATCAAATCAAATCAAATCAAATCAAATCAAATCAAATCAAATCAAATCAAATCAAATCGAAAGAATGAATGGAATACCGAATACGGATTTGGATGGGGGCTACGCTACGTTTTCCTCTGTCCATTTTATTACTGAACAATTATGGCCGTTTCTATTTTTTCTTTTTCTTTTCTTTTTCTTTTTTTTCTTTTTTTTTTTTGATTTTTTCCTATTTGGTGCAAGACAAGGCAAGGCGAAAAATCCCAAGACTACCTACCTGGTACCTACCTAGGTACCTAAGTTTAGTTTTCCTTGCCACTGCCACGTAGCCAGCCAGCTACCTAGATTACCTAGGTACCTAGTACTCCGTACCTAGCCAACCACTCCATTCGGCCCGTTCCAAGAAGCTCTTTTGCCTCCTGTAGGAAGCAGCAGCAGAGTCAGCAGCAGCAGTAAAATTTTTCGTGTTCTGCTGTAGGTGAAGGGAGTGGCCAGTCAAGTGGGCCTGTGCCTGAGTTGTCTTGTCTTGCTCTTGTTCTTCTTTTTTTGTCTCAAATGACGCGATGCCGATGGCGGGTGACTACTACTACTGGCGAGTGACTGGACTTGAAAAGAAAAATTTGAGGGTATGACTCTGAAGCCCTGCCTTGGAGGCAAGAACATCCACGGGTGGCCGGCTGGCCAGGCCCGGGCCGGGCCCGAACATAGCCGCGGCAAAGCGGCAAAGCGTGGCAGAATCTGAATCCTGGCTTATGTACTCCGTAATTCGGGTAGAGCTGCCGGGCAGCTGGGCTTGGCTTACATAATGCACCCCCAACTCTGTCTTCTGGTCCATATGGCTTGGCCTTGTGGCCAACTGAGGTAAATACTGTGTGTCTCACCCTAATAATTTCATCCAGACACTGGCCATACAAATATACAGAACAGGGGGCGGGGGGAATAACAGGTAGTGTGAATATTGATTGACAAACAGAGACAAACAAAAAGCCACTTTTGGTATGTTACATCACATCACAGCACTGTACAATTCAGTTGGATCCATACAATCCATAAGAACGTTGAAGATCAAGTCAACTCCATGATGACATGAACAAATATCAAGAGAAATTCGGAATATGGTATAGAGATCACCCTCAGAGGAGATTATGCTGGCTTGAGAATTCCTTCCATGCAGCTTTCAGCTTCTCCGCATCGTCAGCTCGCCTCACTGCTTCCTGGAGGCCCTGTTTGAGTTGGTCATTCTCGCTTTTCAGCGTCTCGTTCTCTTCCCGGAGGCGCTCGTTTTCTTCTTTGTATTTATCGGCCCTCTCCTTGTATTTGTTGACTTCTCCCACTGCTGTGTCGGCACGAGCCTTCTCCTGTTCTGCCAGCTTGTTGCCCAGTTGGTAAAGCATTATTGCTTGTCTCCAGTATTCCGTCTTGTTGATCGACAGACCTGAGGCTGCTGTGGTTGTCTGTCTCGATCGTTTCACAGCGTTAGTTAGGTCGCTCACGAAGCGTTCTACCAGTCCAAGGATTTCTTCTCTTTCTTTTGCTGCTGCGCCTGGGTCCATAATAGACTGCCCATCTGTTCTGGGGGGATTATTCCCATTGGTTGGCCCATGCATCGTGCCTGTCTCTGTCGGGGTTCTTGTCTGATTCGTGGTCCCTGAAGCCCTTTCAGGAGCCCTCGAAGGGGACAAACCGTGGTGTCCTCTCACATCAGGTGTTGTGGCTGTTATGTCTCTGGAATTTACTACAGGGGCAGAGGAAGGCCTCGAATTAGTAGGTAGTGTTGGTGGTGGCATGGGAACGACCGAAGAGACGCTGTTGGCATTCGAACCATTTGCGTCGTTACCATTAACCTGTCCAGCCGTCTCCGGTTTCCGAGTTAGTTCCATGCGTGTCCTCTTAATTGCCTTACCATGTCAGCAGCTGCATCAGGCCGTATGATCTATCCGACTTACCTTGCTAGGGATCCCTCTCCCCCCATCGCTGATATCTTCATCTGGACCGGTGTCATTGTCGTTATCGTTAGAGCTGTCATTTTCGGCAAAGTTCCTGCTCAGCAGTTTTCGTTTGTTGGGACTTGTGGTTCCAGTTCTTTTTGCAAGTCTTGGAGCCGGAGCCTTCAAATCACGTTAACTTCTGTCATTTTATTCCGGACGTAAGAGCTCCGAACCTTTTCAACTTGCGGGTTCATCATCGTCCTCTGGACTCAGTCAATTAACCAATTCAATTTAATGAGAGCGACCAAGGACAAAATCTCACATACTGTCAACACCTTTCTTAACGACGTGATGGTCCTTTCGGGGTAGTATCTCTGTAGGTTTTGTTCTGTCAATCATGCGTGAAAAGGGAAGAAGAGGAGGAACCAAACGGACCTTCCGTATTTCTTCCAATGACAAGTGACTATGCTTATTTCTGAAGGCGACGAAGCGTTCTTTTTCACCCTCTCCCCAGCGAAGTCGACGAATGATCGTCTTACGACGGCCGGGTTTTGGTGGCCGAGACTCGATCAGGGCCAGTTGATCAGACGAGTTTGGCAACTTCAGGACGACCATTCGACGACCCGGCATCAGCTCGATGTTGCCTTCACCTGGGTTTATGTGGCATTGGCGAGTGAGAAGGAATTGCAAGGTATTTAAATTCCTTGAAGATGAGAGGACGGGTTTCTGCATAGACGTGCAGTGGTTTTGTCAGAGAGATAAGGTCTTCTTAGTGCAATAAATAGACCCCAGTCGTTCCTGCATCAACCAAGACCGTCCGTACAAGAACAACTGCAGCAATGACAGTCATGGATCTCGAGAACGGCGCAGACGGTGCGCCCATGATCGTTAGATAAGAAATTACGGAGTACTCTGATCATCTTGCGAAGAAAGTTAATCGCTAGCGTATCGTAACAGAGACTAGACAGGGTTGAGATTGCTGAGACCAATCTCTGCTAGCCCTTGGTTGACCCTGTTAGTTGCTGATCGTTTCATCTGGTCAATTCTTCGCTCTGGCCATAAGTTTTAGAAGTATAATGCCAGACTAGCAATAGATGCCAATTCCTCGGAACTAGCTGAAGAATCAGAAACTATGCCTGTGGCAAGATGGACGAGCATGTCAACCTGCACATGGATGATTTTGGACACAGGTTTCCACTGTGTCGTTGTATTTGGAGTAAGCGCGGAATGTCAACGAAGAAAGAGAAGGCGTAATAGGCCAATGCGGCACAGCAACATGCAGCCATCCACAACCCCTGAACAAGGATGTGCCAGGCCGTTTGGCCATTGTGGCTTCCTAGCCAGCAGACGGTGAACGCGGTGACGAACTAAAAACTCGAAAAATTTTTTCCCTTTTCTTTTCTATCCCTTTTGCTTTTTCCTTTTTCTTCATTCTTGACCTTTTGAATTATCAAAAGGTCCAAGCCAAACCATGATAGGCATCAATCTCGACGGTGGCATTACACATCTTGAATAATGTCATTGCAATGAGATCAGCATGCTGCGCAAACCTTAATAAACTCATCAAACAACACACTCTCAAGCCAGAAATGGCCTGAGTGACCGGCAGGGAAGAGTTTTCGTTTCGCGGATCAATCGCCTATTATCTTATTCACATAGACCAAAATGAGAGGAGACTGTCCCTCCTATCCAGGATCAAAGTCCAGGTGTGTCAGCTAGACTTTTTCCTAACCGCTGCTAGCAGGCATCTGTAACGACTAACTACTAAATTACTAGCCATGTTATCAAAATCATGCCATTCTTGCAGAAAGGACCATAATTCCCAACATATTTATATGTTGGTTACACAAAGGGGATGTTTAGAGTAAGGCTGACACAAACTAACCAAGTCCAACACACAGGAAGTCTATTACGTACCCTGATTGGAGCGGATCTGATGCTGTTTATTCCGCAAGAACAGGACGATCATGGATGATAGTAGAGTCTTATCTGATGATAATGTTTTCAGGACTGAAATGTTCAGTCACAGGTCACATAATACATTTTATGGCCTGGCTTTGGCCATCACGAGTCATGAGTCTCATGACTCGTACCAAGCTTTTGCGGTGACAGGGGCTGAGGTTGAAGAACCCCCTTAAAGCAAGCAGTGGCCAGTTGATGGATGGACGCATACAGGTTGAGTAATTCAGACTAAGAAACACCCTTAATAATTAATCAATTCGAGTTTCCTGCCTTGTCTTGCAGTCAAGTGACGGTCATGTAACCAACCATTTGTGATTCTCTTCTTTTGTTCCATAAGTAGGGAGACTTCGATCGGATGGGGTATATATCTGTAGTATTCTTCTTTACATTAAAACTATTTGTGTCAGAGTAAACACTCTCTTGGCAAGAAAAAAGTGTTCAAGGCACCTTGTGACGGTCCGAACTAGGCGGTGCACTAGGCGGTGAGGCATATGGCCGGCAGAATCCGTGAGATATCTCGCTGGACCTCGTAGATAGCTTCTTTCTCCCCCAGCTTAGTCTCTTCGTTCTGAACTGCCTCATAGCTTCTAGATAAACCTACTAGCTAATGGGATTTGGGTTTGTTACACACCTAGCCTTTTTGTTATCTTTCGTGGAGTCACAACAACATTGCAAGATATGCAGTGCAGGCAAGCTGGCAGGCAGCAAGCATTCTCCTTATCAACAGCACCTCAGAATGAATAAATGTTTGTTTCATACATGTAACTATCATGTCCACGTGTGTACAGAGTACATTGTCAGTAATTATGTCCAAAGAAAGAAATAATAAGGCAAAAAAGAAGAAAAAGAAAAAGAAGAGGTTCGAACCCGGGACCTGGCAAGAAACTGAGCGCACTCACCCACCCGGCCAGGCCCCGGAATTCTTTATGAGAGGGGGGAAAGGATATCATGGGATTTACTAATCATGTAGGTAGGCAGATAGGCAGGCAGATAGGCAGCAAACATTCTCCTTATCAAGGACGAATGTTTGTTCCATAGCTGACATAACTACCGTATCTACATAGATACAAGTACTCAGAGATGAGGTCAAAAGAAAAGAGATAAAGAATAAAACAATAAAAGGCACATAAAGCTCACACAATAGGCGTCAAACTTTATTAAACAGAAAAAAAAAGAAAGAGAAAGAAAGAATAAAAAGGTTTTGGATAACGCCCGACAGGGATGTCATACTAGCATTGGCTACGAAACATTTCATATACACCAGTACTATACAATAAAACAATCATCACAGTCAATTTCACTTCTTTTCAACTATGACGGAGTTTGTGTTCCTTAATCCTATAGAATTGTCGAAGGAACTACTGTGTCCGCGTTGTACGTAGTTAATTAGGGCAAGGAATTGGGCAAAATTCGGCAACTCAAAATCGAACACCGGAAGGCCTTTTATGCGGGGAAGGAACAACCAGCATCTATCATTTATCCACCTTCTCAGTTACCACCCGGAAATCAATTATATGGCTCCTCCATTAGTGGTTTCTCAATGCTAGAATGCCGCGTCCCAGGCTGGAAAATCGTGAGTCAAAAGTGCGAAATTCAATTCAATTGTTACCACAGATTCAGATCTGTTGACATGCTCCTCGACTGAAGGCTGGTGAGGCAGAACTGCATCCTTCATGGCTTCGTCTAGTAGTTTAAATCCAATATAAACACCCATACTGAATTCTTTCAGTGAAACTTGTCGCTCTCGAAAGGTGAAATGTTCGTTCAGATGAGTCATCCATTCCGGATATCATGTGCTGCCACGTGATGATAGTTTTGTCTTGTCTTTTCTATTCTTTTTCTATTCGTCCTTCTTGTGTCATCTGACCTTGGACCCTCTAGGCGATGGTCAACGCCCTGTGTGCCAGGTTTGTCGGAAGAGCGGCCGTGTCTGCAAGAGAAAGGCTTGTAATCCATTCTTTTAGGGGCGACATATCAATGGATGCGAGGCTGACTTCGACGGTAGCAAGAGGGTATCTCTAAGAGTATATCTAGTTGGCTCCATGGCCACTACAGTGCTGATGTGGATAAGGTCTTCTCTCTCCCACCAGCCCTTCCGATCTTCCGTCCCCAGAAGATCCTCGCCAGGCACTCAAGCAACGTCGAATCTCTTTGATCTTTCGACATTATGTCAGTGAACTCGCACCATGGTATGATTTGAACGACTCGCAACGCCGGTTCCAAGATGTGGTCTCCGTCGAGGCCATGGATAATTCTCTGCTTTTCAGCGCAATCCTTGCATTTTCAGCAGTGCATCTCCACAAGTCTCGGGACTCAAGAGAGTTCTTATACGTCGCTGAGTTCTACCACCTGGAGAGCATCCGGAGATTGATCGCCATTACAGACCGCAGGAACCAGATCCATGACGGGGCAAGGCTGGCTGCGACGTGCCTGCTTCGATCGTATGAAATTCTGCTCGTAAGTGGCATGATAACAGTCGATTTCTTACATCCCAGTCAAATCTGCAACTCATTTTCTGACTATCGATAGAAAGCGTAGGATCCCAAAGCCATCTTCACGGCTCTTCATCCTTTCTGGCCGGCCAGCAGATCAGCATCGGCCCCAATTTGCTCAGCGCGGGTTTCTGGAACTACCTGCGAGAAGACATTACAGTTGCCCTGATAGAGAAACGTCGGTTGAAGATCGACCTGGAGGATATTGGATGCAGTATCCTACCAAGGACGACGACCTAGCTAACATGATCAGCCTGCTTCTGGGCAGGGCAATCAATAGCTGCTTCGGGAACGATTCCCACGTTCTACCTGTTCCTGAATGGAGATCATTGAGGGAGCAGGTTGATGAATGGAAGAGAGATCTGCCAGCCTCGTTCGAACCTATTCAGCTCGAGCAGGATTACAACGCCAACAATTTCCCTGAACTGTTGCATTTTCATGGATGGCACAGTAAGCAAGATGCCATTGGTCTTCACTGGCTTGCTTGGTGCTTGTCAACCACTGACGAAAAACGTATTCAGTTGCCGGTTTGCAATATTACCACATACTTGAGATCATTCTTCTTTTAGCCGAGCTGGGCTCTGCTGTGACAGCCGAAGCTGGATCGTTGAAAATGGGGATCGCGGAAAGCGGATTCCGAATTATGGCGCTGACTCCCCGAGTCGTTCAGAGGATTGAATATCACGCGGTGCAGATTTGTGCCTTGGCAATCTCGAACGACTCCAATGCTGCAAGAGTCAACGCCTTCGGGCCTATAGCATTCTGTATGTGGAGCAACCAATGACAATGAGGACCTTCCTCTTTACTGCCGTAATCGACTAACTTCCCTGACTGCTGACTGTCTTCTAGGTGGAGTATACATCCGGAACCCGCAACAACGGAGACAACTGCTCGACGAGCTCCAAAAATGGGAGAAGCTCACTTCGTGGCCGGTCGAAAGTATAGTGCGGGTTCTCAAGACGGCCTGGGAGGAGGAAACCGTTCCTTTTGAGTCTGACTACTAAGAGAAAATGCGAGAACGAAATATATATACCATTCATTTGTCACTACCTACCGTTGTTGGCAGATTGAACACACCGGGGGATATATGCATGCCTCAATTCTGGATATATATATTCCACCTAACGCAGGCAAGTTGCAAGCTTGAGAATGAAATGAATCCGTTCTGCATGAAGACTGCAGACGTAAGGTTCCTTCCAGTATCAATAATAACAATCTGCATCTTTCCTCAGAGTAAGAATTACTTTCCAAGATTCTTTTTTTTTCCAGCTGGCCCGGACGTATAGTTCGTGGTTTTTCAACCGAAAGAGTATTGTACATATATGCTAAGGAGAGATTGCAGATTGTTGGGGAAGAAAAATCGCTATGGTGATAATGACAATAATAACAGTTTAGATAAATCGTTGGTTCTGGAAAAAAAAGAAGTCATGGTTATACATACTTTGTAAATCATCATTATTGCAGGAAAATTGGGGCTCGTTCCCCTTGAAGTTGAAGACTTCCTCTTTCGCACAGTGGGGAGTGAATAAAGGAAGCGCGGATGCGATACGTTTTACCATTGAGAGAGAAACATCTCTCTTGCCCACAGAAACGCATGAATTGAATCCTTATAATAACGTGTTTTTGCCTTGCCAATCCACCCATCCACAGCTCAAGAGTAATAACAACAATAAAATCAAAGTACAAATCAAATATCAACCCAAATTTTAACGTTGTCACATCTCATCGGAAAAGCCTGCCCAGCAGACCACTGGCAATGTTGCTCGCAATCCCGCCAGAAAGAGCCCTGTTGGCAAAGGAGGACGCCTGGCTGAAACGGTCGCATCTGGAGAAAGCGACCGTGTTGGTGATGGTCAAGACCAATGCGATGGCTAGGTAACATCAGCCATAAAAAGTTCAAATTCCTCGAAAGGAACGAAGTGTCTAACTCACCGACCAGACTCAACCAAATAACATTCTGCAACCTCACCACCGCCAGGATCGCCAACCCAATCCACAACGCGGGCGTCGCATACAGCCCCAGCCAGAAGAACCGCTTGTCCGTCGCGTTGATGACGCGGGTGTTGGGGTCGGAGCTCTCGAAGACCCAGTGGGAGTCGCCCGTGGCGGTGTTGACTTCGTTCCACCAGCGCAGGCCGACGAGGCGGCGGCCGGCGATGTTCTTGAGGTAGTAGAAGTCGGCGGAGAGGAGGAGGAGGGTGATAATGAAGACGAGGACGCTGAAGCAATCAGATCAACAGGCCTTGTCTTGTAGTATATGACCACCGGGGTGGTGACTCACAAATTCTTGATGAAGAGGACGCCGAATAGATACATCAGTAGACTGCCTAGACGAAGAGGTCAGTCTTCTTTTCTCGTAATTGGTTCATTGGGGCAAGACGAACCGATCCGGAAGCCCAGGAAGAAGAGCAGTGTAATGGGATGGGCGCTAAGGCGCCAGTTCAGGTCGCCCAGCTGCGCCTGATCCATGGCGGATGGAGAAGAAGCAGAAGAAAGAGAAGGATATGTTCTTTTTCTATTTCCTCTTAGATTCTAGAAAGCGAGTTGTTGGCCCTGATATCTTCCAGATGGTTGTTGCCTGGGAGGGGATGGCATTCAACGCGTGTACAATAATACGGGCGGTGAGGAGTGGCAGAATAGAATGTCGTTGGGTCGGGACATACGAAGTACAGTCAGTCGACTACTTGTGATCAAGCATTGACTCGCGTTAACTGCCTTATCGATACTGACAAAGTCGGAAGTAAATGATATTTTACTACCATTGAAGTCTGTTGCACCTTCAGCTTCTATGACTCGAGTCGTTGTTTGTAGACGACAGCAATACGGAGTAAGGTGACAACCGGACATTGACATAATGGCAACCCTTCAATCAAGCATTCTCCATGAAACAGCTTGAGTGCAACCTTTGAATTGCTTTCTGTTGAAGGTCAATGTTTCCATGTTTGTCAGTCTCTCCGGCTACATGCTAGCCAACATGCTGAGATGCGGATAATGACCCGCTTCGGGCCGGAGTCCTGTCCTGTCCAATAAAACGTACCCGAGGGGAATTTCCCCAGATCTTTAACCAATTGATACCAGACTCCTTTGATAATCCTGATATGATAAGATACTTTTCCTTACAAACAAGATAGAAACCAATTAACCACATGTCAAAAATGGCAGCTAGAAATACCCTGCGACGGGCCTTACTCTATGGTAAGTTATAGCTCTTCTCCCCGCCTCTCTCAGCTTTCCCCGCAATCCTCCAACCGGAGGAACCCTAACCAAGATACACCCATCAATGCCTACCTCCTGAAACTATTGCCAGGCTAATCGCTACCACAGTCCCCGGCTCGTCTCAGAGATTTCTGGACAAGTCCCGCTCGCTTGCCGCCGACTGCGTCGCCTACGATCTCGAAGACAGCGTGACTCCGCACAAGAAGGCGGAGGCGCGGCAGCTGGTGCGGAGATCCCTCGACCTGCCCGCTCCGGAGAGGATCCGTGAGCGTGCAGTCCGCATCAACTCTGTGGAGAGTGGGTTGGCGTTGGAGGATTTGACGGAGGTGGTATGCTTCACACTTACATTACCATTTTTTTTTATGGCAGTAGTTGTTCTAATGAAGACTTTCACGTTATGATGACCAGCTCAAATCCCCAAACCTGACGACCATCGTCGTCCCCAAAGTCAACTCTGCCTCTGACCTCACGTTTGTCACGGACGTCATTTCGCACACGCTCGCGACACAGGAGAGCAGCTCACCATCCACACAAACACGACCATCCATCTCGCTCCTCGCGCTCATCGAATCCGCCAAAGCCATCACGAACCTCTCGCAGATCTGCTCCTCCACCCCTCTCCTGCAAGGCCTCATTTTCGCCGCTGAGGACTTCGCCCTCGACCTGAGCCTGACGCGCACGCCATCCCTGACGGAATTCCTCTTCGCCCGTTCGGCGATCGTCACCGCTGCGCGCGCACACAATCTCCCTTCGACCATCGATCTCGTCTGCACGACGTACAAATCGACGTCACCTGACGGCGCACCCCCAGCCGTGCTGGAAGAAGAAAGCCGCGACGGCAAACGCCTCGGCTTCAACGGAAAGCAGTGCATTCACCCGTCGCAGGTAGAGACCGTGCAGCGCATCTTCAGCCCGGAGCCTGAAGAAGTCCAGTGGGCGGTGCGCGTGGTCATTGCGGACGCGAAAGCCGCTGCGGCAGGGAGAGGCGCGTGGTCGCTTGACGGGAAGATGATTGACGCTCCAGTGGCGGAGAAGGCGAGGGCGATTGTGAGACGGGCTGAGGAGTGTGGGATTGATGTTGCAGGGCTGCGGGAGAGATGGAGCGGGCAGGAGCCGGAGTAACTCATCTTCCCTCTTTTCTTGCACAGAGAAGGGGAGGTTTTATGGCATGGTGCATCTGTTACATGAGCGAAGCGAGTTGTTTTATTTAAGGCCTGGCTATTCTGTAATGTGATATGGTATATGCACAACCATGTTATGTATATGCGTTTGTACAGTACTGTAATGTACAGTATAGTAATGTACTGTACATTGATTTATTGACGGATATTATCTCTCTCACCTGTGATATCTAATAATATCTTACTGAATTCAACTTTCTTTCCTGACTCCTGTTTATCTTTAGTACAACTAAAGACAGACAGACAGACAGATCCAGATTGGGAAGTACGAGATAGATAAGTGCCCTTCTTTTTTGTGTTTTCTATTCTATTCTTTCCTTCTTTTTTTTGTTCCCCAAGGGGAAAGAAAGAAGAATTAGATAGAGAAGAAAAAAAACTATTGTGATTTCTCCAACTCTTGTATTTAACTCTTCAAGTTTAAGAACGCTCTATCTAAACTTTCACTTTCTTCCACTTTCACATTCACGTTCGCTTTCATTTCCACTTCCAGATTCACATCCACGAAAGCAAGAACCAGTGAAATAGACGGTCAAGGGAGCATCAAGTTGAGTTATGGTTATGGGTGAGTTGAGGTTAGGTGAGCGTGAAGGGGGTATCCAGGTCGTAGCTTTCGTTAATCCATCCATCCATCCATCCATCAATCCGTCAAGTCAGACCATAAATAAGTTCATGAGTCATGATATGAGTGTGCTCATTCTTCTCTCTTTCTTCTCTTCTTCTTCTTTTCTTGTTTTGGTGGATCACGTTCTCTTGAAGGTGACGATATGATGATGCTGATGCTGGTTGATGCTGATGACAGGAGAGTAGATTATAAAACATAAAGAAAAAAATCACATGAATCATACTCATACCAGTCAGTTCTTATCTTGGGTTAGTTATTGTCCAGGTTGAATGGTTGTCTGTCTAGTCCAGATTGATCTAATTTAGACAAGCTCTCACCAGTCCAGTCGTCTGCTCACTCATTATTCCCCTTCGCTGCTTCAACTTCTTCCCGTTTGAGAAGCTGGATCTTGCCCGTGGGCTGAGCAGGCTGGCTAGGTGCTGCTTCTGCCTCTGCCTGCTGCTCCAGCTTCTTCGCCAGACTCTTGTCGTAGCTCGTCGGGTCGATTCCGAGGACACCGCCCACATAGCCACCCCGTTCACCCGGCACGCTGAATTCCCGGAACACGTACTTCCACTCATTCAGCCAGACCTTAACCGCCTTGCCAACTTTGTCCTTGCCGTTCTTGGAGTGATGCCCAGTGCCGGTGATGGCGTACAGAATCCGATCCTCCTTGGAGTGCTTGAGCAGAATCTTCTCCAAATATTCGACCGCCTCTTCCGGATGAAGACCATGCAGGTCGACATATAATTCCTCAGTAGCCTCATCCAGCCCATTGCTTGCGAGATGCTTGTTCCGTTCCTCATACAGGTGGCGTGCAGCTTCGCGGTGGCACTTTCGCATTGCTTCGTTCTCGGCTTGACCGCGGAGGGATAGAGCCTTTGCGGCCCGGGCATCATTGCGATTCCAAGCTTGTGCGGCACTGACAGATTTGTTAGCATCGACATTATAACACAGCTGCAACGGGCGCGTACCTCTGCAAAAACTTGTTCCGGACAGTACCATGGCGGATGGCGTCTGTCCGGTATTTGATGTACTGCTGATTGGCTCTGGGCCCAGTCTCCAGCCATGGAATGTGTTTCGGCGCCGGAATCGCTTGTGCTGCAGCGCTGAGCTCCCGCGTCTTGACACTTTCTTTCCCATTCTTGGAGGATTTATTTTTTCCCGGAGTGGGAGAAGGCGCCATGCGCACCACGTCAGCCAACGATTGGGGCATGTTTTCTTTGTTGTTGTTATGACCACCTCGTTTGCCATGATGCTTCTTCCCAGAGCCTTTTGCGGCCACCGCGGAGAGGGTGGGAAAGGCCTCCGGGTCATCCACGGACAGCGGAGAGGGGTTCACCTCTCGCTGTTGATGTCGACTCGTCGGTCGAGAATGCGGACGGCTATGATTGCCGCCTCCATTGCGTCTCCCAACTGCCAAAGGTGGATTTCCCACACCGGGATTGTTAATCAGAACCTGGTTCGGGTACTTGCGAAGGTACGGACTGGTCCACTGGTCTCCGCCCCCCGAAGCGGGTTGCAGAGCTGGGAATGCCTCATAGTTGTTCTCCAACTGGAACCCCTGTTGCTGACTCGAGCCAGACTGACTGGTCGCATCTGAGAGACTCATATTTCCGATCAGGGAGGCGGGATCGTGTGAGAACGGACAGCCATCCCCGGCGAGACAGTTGCCCATCATCCAGTACCTACGACACTATCGTCAGCGTCACTAATTCTGTAGAGAAGGAGGGGGTCAGGTTGGGTGGTGACTGACTTGCAAACATGTCCCGTCAAGTCGTGGCTGAAACGACAATCCGCTCGCAGACACTGTCCGGTCGACAGCCAGTACTTGCACACCACGGGACTGCGTGTCTGAGCTGGGGTCCCTGGTCGCGTCTGCTCCATCGTAGTCGACTTTCCTACTACAATCCGGCCTTCCTCGGATTTCTGGCCTGAAGTGTTCTTGTTGTGGTCTTCTGAAAGTGCCGCAATGGTGGCTCCCAGGTCGTAACTATTTGCTTCCAAAGCGGCATCAATTTCTTCGTTGGACTTGTGGTCTCCTAGCACTGATCGGAGAATATCATGTGGGCTCATATCCGGGACAAATTCGGGGGCAGACGCGCTGAGCCCGCCCACGGAAGACGTGACACTTGTGGCGTCGTCCGCGACAAGCCAGTCGACATTACTTTCGCTGCCAAAATCGCCGTAGAAATCAGACGACTGGCTCTGATCCGAAAACTCGTATGCGTTCAAACTGGGAGAGTGTGGAATGGGCTGCGCGAAGGCTAAGCGGGGTGATGGCCGCGGCGAGGTGAACGGCGAGGCCGTGGAGGAGATGGGAGCGCGTGGCAGTCCGGTGCGCGAGAGATGAAAGCTCGAGGGAGCTGCAGGACTGGTACCGGTCTGGGAGGGCGAGGAGAGCGGAGTTGCTGAACGGGCGACCTGCCATGGGGCGGGGGAGGAGCGTCGGATTACGGTATGGCGACTGGGAGGAGGGGAAGCATCAGGCTGGCCATGATTGCGTTGACGCCAGAGGA
This sequence comes from Rasamsonia byssochlamydoides, assembly GCF_041956645.1. NCBI lineage: Eukaryota > Fungi > Ascomycota > Eurotiomycetes > Eurotiales > Trichocomaceae > Rasamsonia > Rasamsonia byssochlamydoides. Next base: position 78,095 of record NW_027192411.1, on the reverse strand, counting down.
TGTCGAGCACAGCGTTCTCCAGGGCAGAACCGGATAGGGAGGTCTTCTCACGCAGCAGCTCTTCCAGCTTCTCGATCTGTTCCTCCTCATCTAGGCTGGTGTCCCGCAACACCGGGAGACACGCTTCAAAGAGTTCTTCGGAGACCATGCTGAGAGGTCGATGGTTGAGGTGGGGAAGTTGACAAAGGGAGAGGAAAGAAACAAAATAGAAAAAGATGATAATACCAACAAGTGAAGATCAGAAACTACCAGCCCATGGGCCTCATCATAGAATAAGCAGGAATGGGTGTGGGTGAGAAAGAGTGGACTGTAGAGGAGTTTCGTTGCAGAATGCGGCGGGGAGGTTTACAGGGGTGACGCGGAGGGACCCAGGGAAGAGCACATCCAGCTAAGATCACATCGTATCACATATCACTGAAAGAACAGAGAACAAAGAACACAACAAGATGAAAGAGAGTAATGGCGCCAGCCACGCGAGAATCTGGATGACTGACAGCACGTAGGATGAGGGGAGGGGTGTTGGCAGAAGGCCAGAGAGAGAGACGCGGGTTGTTGGCTATGGTTATTACGGGCTGATAACTAACTCGATAACTAACAACATTAAATAATTACGTTCCTACGGTCTTTCCCTTCAGGTTCAGGCGGGCGGTCCGCCTTTGGTTCTGCCGCGATGGCCCAAACAATGATGCATCATTATTCTCAGAACTATTATGGAGATTTCATACAGTTCAATCGACTTAATTCTTGTCGTCGTCTTCTATGATGGACTCAAATCCTCTGCTCTTCCATCCTCATGTCCTGAAGAATGATCTGACGTCCCTGCATGGTGTGTATGGACATAACCGGAGATATTCTATGCCTGGGGAGACGATGTGGGGAGCTGATCTTGGGCCAGATGGCACCAGCATGCAGACGTGGCGGTGCGTCGGTCCCTCTTTGCAAGCAGATCGCCTGTTCCAGGCCTGGAAAGACATCCTAGCCAAGCTTTTGTGACGACGGAGCACGCTGCTGCCAGCAGAGCATCCAGGGCATCATTTAGCAATAGGGACAAGAAAAAATGGAGGGTTGGATGACTGTTCAGTCGTTGATAGGAGAACACCCAAATGACGTGTTGGACTGCGACTCTTGTCTTTGTGCTATGGGCAATACCTGTAATTTACGGGCAATGTAGCCTTCAAACCGCCAAAGTTACAGGACGGAACTATGCAGTGACAGACCCGCGACATCTGCGCTGAAGTCTGTGATTCTGCTATCACCATGACTTTTGCTTACTCACGAAAGTCTCCTTAGCCTATTGTGTTGCTGCCGCTATTCATATTGAAATTCCAGTCTGTGTGAATACACTGCAGGGATTAAGTTGACTGTTTCCCATTTTTGGCTGCTGCTTGCGCACACTGCTCCTCCTTCACAGCCACAACACTCCATGTCCCGCCGTGTTCACGAGGGCAAGCAACCGGCCCTCGGTGGGAAACCTACGCTCTGAGACTTTCTGACAAATGTTGTCGAGCCCTAGAATCTAATTGATTCATCTCTTCCTCTTCTCAAGCCCATCGTCGGGCTCTTCGTCTCTGGCTTCTTGCGATGCCTGCGGATTACGAATCCACCGCGCGAGCCTTGTCTCTTCCTGTCTCCTCGCCCGAAGAGTCGGATACACCATTGTTTGCCAGTATCCGTCCACCATGGAGTCAGTCTCCCGTTGGCAGACGAGGCTCCCTCCCCATCTCTGCCCGAGAGGCAGCCACTTTCCGGGACCGAATCATTAACCAGGCACAGTCGTCCTGGCGCAGCTTAAGGAAGCGCTGGGAAAAGATGACCCTTTGGCAGAAGGTATTGGCGGTATCGGCTTTTATTTTCAGCATTACACTGGGTCTAGGATTCATGGCCTTTACTGGTCAAGTCTTCGTCTGGCTGGGACCTGTGGCAGAGAAGTGGGAGGATGCTCCGCTGGCTTACATTCTCCTGTGGATGGGCGTCTTCACGGTGTCGTTTCCTCCGTTGGTGGGCTGGTCGACACTTGGGACGGTCATAGGATTTGTTTTTGGATTTTGGAAAGGGTGCGTGAAGTTTCCATGCAATGGGAGAAGTGTCCATCGATCTGATTATTTTCTTGCAGATGGCTTGTTTATGCGACTGCTACCGTGGTGGGCTCGACCTGCGCCTTCGTTGTCTCGCGAACGGTCCTCTCCAAGTTCGTCCACCGGTTGATGGAGCATGACAAGCGGTTTGCCGCCCTGGCGTTGACGCTCAAGTACGACGGCCTCAAACTGCTGTGTATGATTCGGCTCTGTCCCTTGCCGTATTCTATCTGCAACGGCGCAATTTCTACTTTTCCTACCGTCCATCCGCTGCGGTATGGCTTGGCGACGGTGATTATATCCCCGAAGTTGCTTGTCCCGGCTTTCATTGGGAGTCGGCTGCGTGTGTTGTCGGAGAGCGGCGGGGAGATGAGCGCGGGCTCCAAAGCGGTCAACATCATCAGCATTATCGTTTCCATCTCCATTGGCATTGGCACTGGCATTTATATATATCGAAGGTCAGTTGACCTAACCTGACCGCAACATTTCAATGTCTCTTCCATCTTCTGTTTCGAATTGTTGACACATCACCTTTATAGAACCCTAGCTCGCGCCAAGCAGCTCGAGGCCGAGGAGCGCGCTGGCATTCGGCAATCACTACATGACGACCACGCTGCGCACCGTTCTCACCGTGCCTTCTCCGATGATCCAGAGGCCAACGTCGCTGCGACGACACTAGCCCGCGACGAGGAGGGGCACATGGATTTCGACGAAGATAACATCGACATTGTCGTTGAAGGGGATGACGACAACGACGAGGACACTTCATCAGGAAAAAGGCCATATAACCAAAACAATAAAGCTGCATCATATCGTGACAAATTCACAGATAATGACTCTGACGTCTTTCGCGACGGCGACGGTGACACGGAAACGTATGGGTTGCATACCCATGTGCGTGGATAACCTAGTCTAGTCTGGTTTGGATCCTGCTCCTGATAAGGAGAGCTTTTTTTTTCCCTTTTACGGTATTTTATGAATTATCCTACGTGATGAGAATTGGCTGTATGCATGATGGGTTGGGTTGGGGTCTCATATATTAACGATAGATTATACTCCGTACTTCTTTGTTGTTCCCTTGTTACTACTGTATGCTATTATGCCGATAAACTATCGGAACGAGTGTTGGGAACTTGACGGAATGAAATATGATGGCTGAGCATGGATATTCCTCTTTCTCCCTTCGAATCGATGTTAATGAAAGAGAGAGTGAGATGACGAACGGCAGGACAGTTGGTGTGCATGCACCAATTTCTGCGATCAATTATATTAATCTCGAAGTTGTAAAGGGACATCTGAAAACAATAATGTCGCTTTGAAAAAACGAAGTATGTACAGACGTTATGTCAGCCAGTAAACAGCGTAAGCATGACCATCGCCCATAAAATTTCTGGGTATAAAAACATCATCGAGATCTCTTCAGGCCCTTTTTGCCTCCTCCATGTTTATGCTTATGACCACCGCCTCCGCCGGTGCCAGATATACTCTTGAGTTTTGAGAGACGGATTTCCTTCGGCGGCTCCTTTGTTTTCTCCTTTTTGTTCTTCTTCACTTTCTTCTTTTCGGCTTTGGCCTTGGCTTTTCGGATAATCGAGTCTATGTCGCTTTCGCTGAGGTCGTCGTCCTCCTCGTCCTCGTCATCGTCATCTTCGGAGTCGGAGTCGGAGGTGGTATCGTCGTCTGCGTGTTGCTTCTGGAGTATCACTCGTTAGAGCAAGAAAGAAAAAAGAAAAGAAGAAAGCTTATCAGAAACCAACCTTCTTCCTTTTGAAGTTTCCATAGCTCCTTCGTCCCCCGTACATGTCCCCATCCTCTGCGTCCAAAGATCCCGCAGCCACAACCAGCGGCTGTCCAGGATATGCTGACAATACAGTCTCTGCCCCATAAGGACTAGCAGGAGTAATACTACTGCCGGGAAAATCAAGCACCCATTCCGTTTCACCTGCTTCAGCAGCCTGACGCGCAATCGCCTCGGCCCGTTTCTGTTCCTCCGCCGCAATAGCAGCCGATATCGCTTGCAGGTCCGAGGAGGGCTGTGAAGGGGTCGCTGGACTGCTGGTCGCGGACAACCGTGGCCGCTTGGGAGATGGCGTGTCTGGGTCTTCTACTGAGGGTGATTGAGGCGTGTTTGCGGCTGCGGCTGCGGCAGCACGTTGCATAAACTAGAGATATATCAGCATGAAAAACCTCATTAAAAAAAATCTGTTAACTGTGTATATACCTTCATCGTCAGAAGCCGGGAAGACATGGTCTTCGCCGGCTTCGCGCCCGACGTCGACGCGCCGGACATTGTGTGAATCCTTGCTGAAAGATAGCTTGAGCGCTCTGGAGAGCTATCATCTAGGGCTTCAAGACCCGTCAATGATCTGATCCGGCTTGATTCGAATTGCCGGTCTTTTCGCTGTCACGCTGAGCTGTTTCTGTCGTCGTACCTCTGTGAGTTCATTTTGATAGATTTTGGAAGGCGGACAGGATTTCGCCGCAAAGACGCGGGAAAGCCAAAGCCAGCCAGCCGATTGGCTCGACGGCCGCCCGAACCCGCCGACGAGCCAAACACTCACGTTACCTAGCCTCTCCATCCGATCCGCCGTTCAACTTCATCACAGCATCATCGCCGTCTTCGTGGTCTTAAGACCAGCACACGCTGCTTCTCGACCATGATGCTCTCCTCCGCCAGGAGTCGAATCACCGCCCTGTCGGCGGCGCGGTCTTCTTCGCGCCTGGTGGCGTCGTCGCGGGCCAGTTATTTCGTGAGCGCCCCTCGCTGGAGCGAGAATCCCGTCGCCGCCAACGACCCCACGCCGAAGAAGCCTGTGCCCAACGTCTCCGGTACCAATGCTGTTCCCACCGACTCGATGGGTGCTCGGGGTGCGCCCCTCCAGGAGGCGCCCGAGGTGGGCGAGCGCAATCGCATACTCCAGGCCCCGAACCGTGCGACGACTTGGGCCAAGGGCCAGCAGCCGAGGGAGCTGGCTATGACGGGCCCTCGCTTTGAGCAGACGATTATGGAGCTGCAGGTTAGTATTCCCGTTCAATTGGCCGGGAGGAGAGAAAGAAGAAGGTGTTGGTTGAAGAGAAGAGGCGCAGTGCTGTAGCAGCTGGCGATTCAGCAAGATATTTACTTTTAAGCTCTGTTGAAGTGACAGATGGCTAACAATGTTAAAACAGCCTCAACCCTACGCTGCTATCGAGCTGATTCACAAGCAACCCGTGCGGTGGCAGAAGGAGAGAGTTGCTGTGTGTGATGGAGGTGGTGGTCCATTGGGCCACCCCAGGATCTTTATCAACGTCGACAAGCCTCAGATTATCCCTTGCACATACTGTGGCCTTCCATATGTAAGTTTCTGCCTTTAAAATTGTGTCCTATTTATTTAAAGTATTACTGGCTAACGGCGACCATAGGCTCACGAGCAGCACCGCAAGTACCTTGAGTCTTTGCCATCGACGACCTACCCACTCGAGCCTACTGGCGACGCCGCCGGGGTGACCGAGACTAAATGAGAAGAGTACTGTACTCGAATAGCATATATCAATCGTGGCATTGACCTCTGATTTTCCTTTGTCTGGCGTTGACGACCTCTTTTTCTTTTTTGTTTCACCTCTTTTTTTTATTTTTTTCCCCTTTGGTTTATGTATCCCCTTCGGATGGTCCTATATTTGTATGTACATTTTATCCGAAGAGAAGTCACAAAATCAAAGATAGAGGGCGGCGACGGCTTAGATTTAACAACTTCATCATCTCTCCGTAGCTCGTCCAATGGAGCAACTGATCGATCCGCGATTGTACTATACCAACCGCGAAAGAAAATAATAGAGAGAGGACCGAAATGGAACTATTCTATCAACCGTACGTATTATAACTTATGCTCATGATCATGATCTTTGTGCTGCTGCAGCAGCACTTTATTCACGTCTAGTCACATCTTCTCGCCTTGGATCGTGGCAACCACTTTCCTCGTGTGCTTGCTGGCGCGGAACTCGAGGTACCAGATTCCCTGCCAGGTGCCCGTGGCCAGACGGCCGTTGGTAATGGGGATAGTGACGGAGGCGCCGATGAGGGAGGACTTGATATGTGCCTGAAAAGAACAATAATCAGCAAAGACTAAACAAGAAGAACGAGAGAAAAAGCAATCTAATATTGTATACAGGGGAAAGTTAACGTACAGGCATATCATCCTCCCCCTCCGCACTATGCCGATACAAATTCCCCTTCCGATCCACGGGCGCAATGCGGTCCAGCGCATCGCTCATGTCCTCGCGCACATCCTCGTCCCAGTTCTCGTTCAGCGACAGCGCACAGCTCGTGTGCTGGATGAACAGGTGCAGCAGGCCGACCTTGTAGTTGCGGATCTCGGGCAGTTCGGACACGATGTAGTCCGTCACCAGGTAGGAGCCGCGCGAGCGGGGAGGGAGGGTGAATTGTTTTTGGAACCAGGAGGTCATTGTCGTTGTTGGAGTTGGAGTTGAAGGAGGAGGAGGAGGAGGAGGAGTTGTAGTTGTAGCGGGGTGATTTAGATTTTTGATCAGCGTCGGAAGCTGACCGATCGATAAGGAAGTCAATAAGTTCGGAAGGAGAGCAGCTAGGATGAGAATAGAAATAATCTCCAAGGCAAGAAGTTTAAAAGTCAAGGGTAGCATGCAACAATGCGACAGAAGTGGGTGTTTTGTCAATCAATTGACTTTTATCTCCAGCCATCCATGGTGGGGAAGAGGATCCATTTATTCAGCCGACGTCATTGCTCTTTCCTTTGTCGACATTGACTCTCCTTACTCCGCGGCACGAGGAAATTATGTTATCACATTTCCTCTCCTCTCCTTTCCTTTCTCCAACAACAAGCATTAATCATCAAGGAAAGACGAAGAGAAAAAAAAAAGCATCATCCTGACTCCAGAAACGGATTTGAAAACGATTTAACCTACACTGGTTGGCAGTACCTTCCATACATCCAGAGATCACCTCCGCTTGCCCAGTTCGATGCTCATTCCCAATCCATCAGCATCAGATCAACCTCCGAACTTTGGTGAAAGGACTCGGGACCTTATGGCAGCCATGTCCAGGCCACAAAGACAACAGGTTCTATGCCTTCTACAATGGAGCTCCACAAATGGATCTGCAGCAATGTTCCCAATCATGGGCTAAATCGGACTTGAAGGAGATGAGTCTTTGAAGGTTCGACAGTCTTGATTCTACAGAAGAGTGCTTGCCCGACATTGTTTGGGCACCATTACGGCCGACGGCCATCCTGCTTGTCGGTTTATTTAAATCCTTTGTCAACGGCGGAAACCTGTGGATGAATCCCTAACAGATCCTCCAGCAATTGCGAAGATGCAAGAACGCATCTGATGAAAGCAGCTGGTGAGACATTGATTCCTAATTCCATTTATTAAAATTCAGAATTATGATGAGCGGGTTAGCAAAGATCAGACAGAATGTGGCTTAAGGTACTGGCTTACGGGTGTATAACACCGGCAAGAGATCATCGGACCCCAGACAAAAGTCGGGATGATCAACCGATAAAGCTCTCCCTCGCAATACGATCAATGGCGAAGGTGGAATCTCTAAGATCGTGATCGATAATATTGGGCACTTCAGACACTCGATATATCCCAAACATCAACCTACACTATTTCTCACGCAGAAAAATCTTTCTTTCTCAAGACTCCTCTCGCTATCTGACCTTATCGATCCACTATTCCCTAGGAGAGCAGTTGATATTCGCAACAAGATCAAGCGATCTAGAATAGCAAGAAAGAAGAACTTGTTGTATACAATAGCTTCATGGCAGGACTATTGTGTCACAGTGTTATATTATTACTCCACTGCTGCATCAGCTGCAAAACTAGCCAGAGGCAGGAATTAGAAGCGAAGGAGTATTATTATTGCCGAGGACAGCACTGGCCAAAGATGGGCAATTAATTAATTCTCCACCATTAGCTGTCTGCTCCCGTCTACCTACCTATTCTTACGTTGTTCTTAACACGGAATGAAAAACGCCAGACAGACGGAGCATGGTTCGGGGTTTGAATCGAATCGAATCAATCTAAATTGAACCTATCTTCTCTTCTTTCCTCTCACCTATTTTCTCCTATTTTGAATTTTTTTTCTAGTTTTTTTTTCTTTATTTCTTTCTCTTTTCCACCCACGTAATAATAGTAGTGTACAAGACATAAGATGCAAGCAGGCGCAGAGTGCATTGCATTGCATAGCGGAGGCCGTGAACTCATTCATAATATGACCAAAGACCAAAGACAAAACAAGACAAAAAGCAAAACAAATTTCCATCCCTGGGGGTATTGTCTCTTAAAAAAAAGGGAAATAAAAGAAATGCTCGTCCTGACTGACTCCTGTATGAAAAGGGAAAGGGGAAAGGAACAAAAAACAATGTACTGTACTGTACTGTACTGCACTGTACTGTACGACAAGCCGAAAAAGGAATAAAAATAATAATCGAAAGAATTGAAAAGAAAGTAAGCAATGAGAGCTCACGTTCAATTCGGGAGAAGGAGAAGGAAGAAAAAAAAAGGAAAAGGGGATGGGAAGGGCATAGGGAGATCATGATGAAGAGCTAGCTTCCTGCTCAAAGGTGTCTGATCAGGAAAGGGAACTCGCTGATACAATGAAGACGGAAAGAGGATAACGAACGGGTCGCGATGTCGACCGTAGAAATCCAAATCCATAAGAGACGCAGCGTACCGCTCAAAGAAAGGATCCGATGTCGAAAAGGGAAAGTTGTCGACAGGACGAAGAAAAAAGAAAGTTTCGTCGTGGCGCGAAAGACGCGATGACGACCGGAGAATCCCAAAGGGAAAAGGAGCTCGGATAGTAAGCACGTATCAAGCTGATCTCCCGAATACTTCATTTTCTATCTGACCCGCTACAACCCCCTCTCCAAACTACGCAGCAGACTACCTTCCGCAAACTGGCTTTTGGGCGTCATATCGAGCAACGGTCTGCCAGCGTGGCGGTCACCCGTGGCAACCCCACGGCCAGTCCCCGTGGCCGAGTATGATGCAGCCGTTTGTTGCGTCGAGAGGGCCAGAAGGCTGCTAGGGGTGAATGGATTGTCAGGACTCACAGGAGAGCTCAACTCACTGACCAGATTGGTAGTAGTAGTAGTAGTCTGCGGAGCTTGGTGCTGGCTGCGGGTCGAGTTCGCGCGACGGCGAGCAGAGACGGATGCGGATGAGGTCTCTTTGGATGTTGTGGGCCTAGACTGTGGTTCTGGCCGTCTCCAAGTAGTCGCAGGCGGGATGGCAATCGCTCCGGGAGAAATCTCAGGTCCGGTCGCTGCCTCGACGAGAGGGACGCCCGGCGAGACCTTGACCCCGTGTCCCTTGCGGGAATGTTGTGGAGGTTCTCGGAAGACGGGCGTCAGGTCCACAAGCGGCTTTTGTTTGTCACGGTTGGAGTTGGATCGCGCGAATTCCGGATCGTGAGTTGAGCGCATCGTATTTGATCGACTGGGTTGGCGGCTCGAAGGATCGCCGAGATTGTTGTGCGACGAAGACGGAGAGATGGATGAGCCCAAGTTCTTTAGCAGTCCTCCAGAAATAAAAGGTCCCTCTGCATTTTCTCTCGCCAGCTCTGCTTCTCTCTTGCGTTGAGCCTCCTTTCGCAGACTGTAGGTCCGGCCTAGAAGCCCTGTTGGGGAAAACGTCGCGTCGTCATCTTCCGGAGAAGCGCTTTTGCCAACTTCTGCATGCGCATCGTCCGTGTCGACAGCAAGCGACATCGGAAATGATGAAGGAGGAGGTGCATGGCCACGAGTCAACTTTTTGCGAAGATATATCTCTTGCGAACTCGAAGCGGGCGCCTCGCCGGCATTCTTATTAGCTGACGCCGCAGACGTGTCTTCATTCCGTCCAACTGAACCAAGATCGACTAGCGGCTCGAATGACCCCAACTGGTACGGCGTCGAGTCTGTGGAACTATTTCGCCTATGGCGTGAAGCCGAACGAGAAAGGTCTCCAGGGGTTATGTTAGAAACGTCTTTTTGCTTCTGGCCTTCCCCCAGAACACTGACCAAATACCAGCTTCGCCAACTGTGGACAGCATCGTACAAGCTCTGGGCTAGGTCCGCATCATTGGTGGCGAAGAAATGCACAAAGTTCTCGGTGGAGAGGAACATAGACGACTTCTGTTGACTCTTGACTGCGAAGCACTGCTTCTTCGGCGGCTTGAGCTTCTTCAATTGGCGCTGTGTGGGGGAGTAGATGTCAAAGTCCGACAGATGACAGATATTGGTCGACTCTTTGCCATCAGGCTTCTTGGATACGACGACCTGACCGTCCGAACGTAGGGTAACATAACGTTTATCCCATTTTCCAGGCTTCTGCGAGTGGTACAGGCTGAATGTAGCCTCCTTTGGCTGCTCGCGAGGGGCGGCCTGGACTTCTAGTTTCTCGCCTGCACCGTCAAAAGGTAAAGGTGTAATGACCAAGAAGTTCTGGGTATCTGTAGCCCATGAGTTCAAGACGTCTCGTATGTGCTCATATCTTCGCAATGGTCGCTCGAGGCCGAGCTGAGAAAACGACTCAAGGAGAATTGCCGTCTTAGGGTCGACATCGGGCTCTGACAGGCAATTCAGCGCCGAGAAGATGATGTCTTTGGCGCGTGTGGTGGGAGTCACGGGCAGGCTGATGGATGATGAATTGCATTTCACCAAAACTCTTCTCTCGCCAGAATTGACTGCAGAGATAGGGGCATCGATGCCTGGGACAATCCCTCTGCCACCAGGCTCGATATTTTTCGCCCTGGAGGGATCCTTTCTTGTAGTGTCAGGCTGACGTCCCTCTGCAGCAGTCTTGGGGCGCAAGCCTAGTTTCTCTTTCCACGAGTGGCGTTTTGATTCTGAGGTTTCCTGTGCAGGTTGTCTCTCTTCACGTCTCTTCACTGGGGTCTTCTGACGATGACCCTGAGGCACTCGTGACCTGGAAGAATCCCGAGCACGTGCTGGTTGTCTTTCCGCCATGGTCAACTGTTCCATGGCTTCTCTCCGCAGCCTCTCTTTCTCTTCAGGTGACAACTCACTCTCGTCGTCATCCTCCACCTGTCTTGACTGCACTTTGTTTGTCGCGTTCTTTTCAGGAACAAGATCTTGTTTGAACTCTCGGCTCAGCTTCTTCTCTTGCGCGTCAGCTTGTGGCGTATAATCCACCGCTGGGGGCGACATCTGCTGCTTAGGAACTGGAGGTACACTTGGCACAGGGGCAGGAGTAGTTGCAGTTGCAGTTGCAGTTGCAGCTGGCCTTGCGCGTCGATATCTCGACGTACTTCTTGCAATCGTTTCATTTTTTGGCTTTGCTGCGACATCATCCTTCTGCGACGTGTTAGGCGGAGCAGGAGCGGGCAAGGAGGGTGAGGCCTCTGTGCGCAGCTGTGCTTTTGCAGCCTGTCTAACAGATCGATAACGAGAGAACTTAGGTGGCTGCTGAGGAGGCGCCGCCGATTCAGAGCCTGGAGTGGCTGATGGAGGCTCCACGGTGGTGGTCATGATGTGTTAGAAGAAGTCGAGGTTGAGCGATAAAGTTCGTCGCACATGGAGGGTTGACCCGCAACAGAGACAGCTTCACAGATGCAGTCACCCAGTGCGCATTAACTGTCACATGTGCGTCTTTCAATTTTCAGTCATCACAACCATGCGGTGCCAGATGCTCATCCATATGGTTGCGTGAATTGAAGAAGATTGCCGGCGACTTGCAAGAAACAACGGCGCAGTAAAGAGTTAAAGGGAGAAATTCACTGTCTGTTCCCACCCAAATTGACACGCGACAACTCAGTTCACCTGACACGAGTCCAAGAAATGCAGTCAAAATTGAAGTGAAGGGAATAAAATTATTGCAATGACAACGCTGCGCCACTTCGCCTTCAACCAGAAATGCTCTGCCGATTCCCGAACCTTGTGATGCGCCGCGGTCTTGCCCCCTTAGTCTAAAATTGGCATCGATAAATTAAATTAAATCTAGATTAATATTGCAGGAGCACGCGACAGCGACAGCGACAGCCAGGAGCACAAAAAAGAAAAGTCTTGCAAGACACAGGTTGTTGACCTGGCCTGACCATATGTATCATTCCCCTTTGCAATTGACTGAAATAAAACAGAGAACAGAGGCCGGCGCTTCCTCCCCCCTGAACTGCAACGAAGTGACGTCTCTTACACTCGCACAACCGCATACAGCGCACAGGCCCGGCTTGGCTACACAGAGAGGGAAATAATGAAGGCTAATAGGGCCACCCCCATAATTAAGTTACCGGCGGCATGGGGGATTTTTTTTTCTCTCTCTTCTCCCGCGAGTCCTATCCCGGAGGTCGGATAGGCCCCCGATCCCTTCATTTTCGCGGTTTTCATTATTGGTGGTATGGCTTAGCTAGCTCCACAATCCTAATCTTGATTTTCTACATATGGAGGACGTCATGACTGACGATTGGCGAGTCGGCGACTTGGTCGACCAAATTATACGGAGTACAATCTACGATTATAGGTACAGGACGTCCAGATTGGAATCTCAACTCGTATTAATGTCAATTTAAATTATTTCCTTTTTATTCCCATTCCTGCAATCTTCAACCCAACATACCCCTTTCGAGACTAAATGAAAGTCAGTGACTGTCGAAGAAAATGCCGTGAATTCCAGGGCTGATCCCTGGATTTCCGGATCTAATTAAATTAGATGTAAAAACGCTATACCTATTTAGGTAAGTGAGGCGCCAATTCCAAAAACGCGGGTACGATGGGTCTCCACATTTTGTTACAGTACGGAGTACAATTTACGGAGTAATAATCACCTCCTTGAACCTTCCTTGCAGGTAACGATAATGATACTGGAGAGATTATTTATGTTATGTAGAGATTCTTGCTTTTTAATTATTATTCTTTTTGTTTGATAGATAGATATAGTCACCTTTCTTTTTCTTCTTTGTTTCTTCAGAGGCAAAAAAAAGAAAAGTGAATTTAGCTGGCTCCACTTCTACAACCCTGCAAAAATGACATGTCTACGGAAGTACATATCTGCAGAAAAAGAGAAAAAAAATTGATATAGATCTTCTCGTCTTGCTAACTGTCCGCGTTAGTGATGTGTTATTTGCTGATTTGTGCCATTGCAGGTTCAGCGACTACTGTAGTCAAGTTCAAGTTGAAAGGTATGCATATCTCAATTCTATCAGGGATTTAGACCTGTTGCCTTCTGGGATCAAGTGCTGTATTTAGAACTAGATTCGAGGAAATAGTCTATATACAATTGTAGAAATTATTTTAGCACGGTCTTTTTCCTTTTTCACCTCTTGTAAGCCCGCAGTTGGAATCTCCTGCAGTCAACAACATCAGCAAGCGCAAATGAATAAGTAAGACTTGCGACTGCACTCACCACCACGTCTCAAAATTCTGCGTCTTAATATTAATCCCCAGCTGCTGCAGCTCCCTCGTCGACAACTTCGTGTTGAAAGGCCGCTGAACCGGTGAATTGGGATCGTTCCCTTCCTTGTTCCGGATCATCCCCGGGATCGGCACCGCTAGGATCTGAGCCAGCTTCTCGCACATCTCGTACTTGGTCATGCGTTCCTCGGCCGAGAATTGCAGGATCTTGGGGAACGATTTGATCTTGTCTTTTTCTTTGATATATTTCACGGCAATGTCGTTGCATACTCGCGCCACGTCCTCTGTGTTGGTTGGGTAGCGTTGGGCCCAGTCGTCCATCTTCACGCCGGCGTTGGGGTCCTGCGCTTTGTCGATTGCGTCTAGCAGCACGTTTACCGCGCTTTCACTGTTCTTCTCTGCCGGACCGTAGAGGATAGGCACGCGGAGAACAACGCCCAGGCCGCTGTCGCGAGTGGCTTCGAGGGTGGCAATCTCGCCGTCGCGCTTCATCCCGCCGTATCGATTCGTGGGTCGAGTTGGTGCGGACGCTTCGTAGGGAGCTTCGCCCTCGACGCCGGGGAAGACGTAGTCAGTTGAGATGTAGATGAGAAGAATTGATCGCGAGGAGGTTTCCTGTGCGAGGGCACGGGTGGCTTCGACATTGATCCGTTGTGCTTGCTCGGGGTTCTTATCACAGGCATCAGGAGAGCGATTGGCAGCGCCTAGAAGATCCAATCCAATAAGAATTCAATCCGATCGCAGATAATTGAGATGTAGAATGTATAAGACTTGGAGACGTACAATGGACTACTACCTGCGGCCTATACTCGAGTCCCGTTAGCAGTCCAATCTGTATCTCCCCGTGGAACAGAACTTCTTAAACGAAAAGAGGTAACAGACAAAAAAAAGGACCCCGGGTCAAAACTCACTTCGCCTCATCCAGCATCCTCCTAATCTCCTCCGGCTCCTCCAAATTGACCTTCAAGATGGTCGGCGGCACCGCTCTCGTGAATCCCTGACCGACCGTCAACCAACCCGCGCGTTTGAAGGCTTTCATGACCTCCCGGCCGAGGAGGCCTGTTGCGCCGGTGATAAGAGCTGTCTGAGACATTGTCCAGAAAAAGAAAGGAAGAAAAGGAAAGAAAAGCAATTGCGTAGTTTACTAGGTAGGTAGGTATGTAGGTAAGTAGCTAAACCCTTGTAGAGGGAGTTATACTGCAGGGAAGGCCCCGCGGCGGGGAGCTTTAATTAGAGCAGAGCTACTGGAGCTCTCTGCGGGATGACGTTTCCGAGAACTCCACTGGGCTATCTATCGATCTACAGTGCAGCGATCTTATTCTTACCTATGCCTCAGGTACTCCGTACAGAATCCGTACAGAATGCAGAAATTACGAAGACAAAATAGAGACGGAGAAAAAAAAAGCACTTCCACATCCTCAGCTTCTCATCTTATAGAGAAGCCTTGGATGCTACGAAAAACCCCGCTATGCTACGGGCACGCTTCATTTCAATGTGTTGCCGGACCAGTCCAGTTTAAATGTGATGTGTATGTACAGTTCGTCAACTTCTCCATGGGCAGGAGATAGGCAGTCCTCAATACAGTATTTCTGTCCGGTAGATCTACGATTCTGCAGGTATCAATTTTATCGACCTTCTTTAATACAACACGAGGTATAATTACAGAGCGCTCCAGATACATCCATCAAGTGTGTCCGAATCGGCTGTTTAAATGTATTTATACGGGTTCATAATTCCATTCTGTAGAGAAACCGTCAGCATTCCTGTCCTTCTCACCGAGAGGAAGATGGGTCCACGTACCGGATCATACAACTTCTTCAACTGGGACATCAGCTTCACCATCGTCTCGTTCTGGCTGTAGCCGATAAACTCCTTCTTCGCAATGCCCAGCCCGTGCTCGGCGCTGATACTGCCGTTGCGTTTGGCAATCCACTCGTACACCCACGGTTCGATGGCCTTCTCCACCTCCTTGTTGTATTGTCGCACGGACACGTTCAGGTGCAGGTTCGAGTCGCCCATGTGTCCGTATCCCACGACCGCGCGAACCGGGAAGGAATCGTCATCACCGACGAAGCCGCGCTCAGTCAGCCGTGCTCGGCAATCTTCGACGAGCTGATACAGCTCCGGCAGCGGGATCGAAACGTCGTACTTGTAGGTGCCGCCCAGATGGCTCAGGGCCTCTGTGATGCCTTCGCGCCAGCGCCAGAGGGACTGGATTTGAGTCTCGTCCTGTGCGAGCACGCCATCCGCCACGATGCCTTCGCTCATGACATGTTCCAGGAAACTCTCCAGCTTCGCAATGTCGTGCTCGGCATTGGACCCGCTGGTCTCAATCAGACAGTAGAACGGATAGTCTCCCTCAAGGGGCCGTTTGTTTCCCGTACTCTGATGTACCAAACTCTGACTCTTCCCATCCATCAACTCAAACGCAGACAAGATCTCCGATAGACGGCCCTTTGCTTCCTTGTAGGCCCTCCGGACCTGGTCAAAGCTCTCCAGACCGAAATAGGCAACGTTAACGGCACTGGGCCGTGGCGGACAGAGGATCGAAACGGCGGTGACGATGCCGATGGTGCCCTCCGCGCCAATGAACAGCTGCTTGAGATCGTAGCCGGTGTTGTTCTTCCGCAACGTCGACAAACTGTCGACAATCGTTCCATCCGGCAGCACGGCTTCCAGACCCAGGACATTGCCGTGGAGACTTCCATACCGGAGCAGACGCAGTCCTCCGGCGTTGGTCGAGACATTACCTCCGATATGGCAGGATCCCTTGGCACCCAAATCCAAGGGGAACAGGTGGCCGCGCTCCGCGAGGTATTGATCTGCAACTTCGAGAATCACACCGGCATCCGCAACGAGGACGCCCGACTCCTCGTCGAAGGAACGGATGTTATTCATACGCGACGTGTTGATGACAATCTCATCGAAGACCGGCACGGAACCACCCACAAGCCCTGTGTTTCCGCCCTGCGGCACAACCGCCAGCTTGTGGTCGTTGCAGTATTTTAGCACCTTGCTGACTTCCTCCGTGTTCTTGGGCTTCAGGACCAACCGCGTCTGTCCGCCATACTTGCGCATCCAATCGTTGTTGAAGGGCGCGAGATCGTCCGTCGCGTCGGCGGTGACGCCGTCAATGACGGCCGAATCTGACCCGAGCAGATCCTTGAAGAATCGGACATGTTCCTCCGTCACCTGCGCGAAGTTCGGGTTCCGCTTGATATGGGGGTATGCGGCGGCAGTCAGTTGGATCTTCCTGGAAGCGTCGCTGCCGACTGCGGAGGAGACGCTGAAGGGCCGCCGTGTTGCTGCTGCGGGGATCGGAGAAACAGTAAGCGACGGCCTCGTGGAACAGCGACACTTGGGCACTCGTGCCCGTCGCAGGGTGAACGAGACACCTCTAGCAGCGGACATGGCGATGACTGGTCGAGGTGGAAGACAGCCAGTGCAATGTCGAAAAATAAAAATAAATAATTGATGATGCGAAGATGGCCTCCGAAAAGTTGCTTGTCTGCGTTTGGCCAAAGCTTCCCGTGTGGACTGCCTCCGCAATCGGCGCTGAAGACTTATAATTAATTCAAACAATCCACAAATAATCTGCAGGCAATTGTTCTGACGCGAATGGCGATGCGATTTAGGGTAAGATACGGATTGTGTCCACTGCCCATAATGGGTAACTATCTCTTCTACCTAGGCACAGTACCTAGATATGCCAGTATCCAGTCAAGCGTCCCATCCCCCCACTCTTGGACTTCTGCTCGACCTTTTGAAAAGGAAACACCGATTCGTGATGGGAGCAACTTTTTCATCTACTTCTCATATGCTATTCTGGATGACAAGTTTCAGATTGGTGCTAAATATAACTGCTCTCTTGAGATCTCGACGAGGGAAGTTAGCAAGACTTTACAGCATCAGTTCAATTTGGGTATCAATATCTACTCTCTCGGAAAAGCAATTGGGCTTTTGTGACAGAAAGACCAATGAAGATGTTCTGCTGCTGTGTTGCCATCAAATTCTCGGCCTGTAAACTGCTCAACGTTGGAAGCTGCCGGAAAATAGTGAATATATGTCATGCATCGTCAACCTTCATTATCACCGTCTTAGTCTCCAGGTAATTGCCCAGTCCAACAACCCACCCTTCACGACCGATTCCACTGGCCTTGTACCCGCCAAACGGCATGTCATGCGCAACCGTCGGACTGGCGCAATTGATGGACACTGTCCCGGCCTCGAATGCCTTGGCCATGCGCATGGCTCGATCAAGATTCTTCGTATACACCGTCGCATAGAGGCCGTATTCGGTGTCGTTCGCTTTCTGGATCACCTCCTCCTCGCTCTTGAAGGTATTGATGACCACCACGGGACCGAAGATCTCTTCTTTCATGATCTTGGCGTCTTCGGGGGTGTTGGTGAAAATGGTAGGCTCGACGAAGTACCCACCCAGATGATGAAGGGCTCCATTTCCACCGAGAAGCAGAGAGCCGGTCTTCTTCCCTTCTTCGATGTAGTTCGTCACAGTGTTGTACTGGATCTCGCCGGCTTGTGGTCCGTGATTGGTGTCCTTGTTCTTTGGATCTCCTGCACGCACAGCAGCAAACTTCTCCTTGAACAGCGCAATGAAGCGATCGGCAATGGACTCCTGGATATAGATCCGGGAATTGGCTATGCAAACCTGGCCGCTGTTCCACTGGATGCTGTACCGCGTGTCCTCGGTGGCTTTTTCCAAGTCCGCATCCTCAAAGATCACCGCCGGGGTTTTCCCACCAAGTTCCAGGATCACGTTCTTCAGATTGGACTTGGCCGCCGCGATTTGAATCTGCTGTCCCGTACGGACGGACCCCGTGAATGTCAGGACACGGACATCCATGTGGGAGGACAGGATCGCACCCGAGAGTGGACCTTGTCCGGAGAGGACATTCAATACGCCAGGGGGAAATCCGGCCTTCTCGACCAAGGTCGCAACTTTTGCAGACTGTCGTACAATCATTAGAAGAAGAATAAAAAGAGAAACAGGGAACAGGAGTCCAGGAGATTGGATCTCACCGTCAATGGAGCCTTTTCACTGCTCTTCAGCACCACCGTATTCCCTGCCATGAGAGCAGGGGCCGTCTTTTTGGCGAAGAACACCAGAGGCACATTCCACGGGATAATAGCTCCCACTACCCCATACGGCTGCCGAAACGTCATGTTCACGAACCCTGGGGTGTGCAAACTGGTCGTGCCCTGCGGTGTCAGCCACGCCTCGGAGTAGTACTCGAACTCCGCAGCGGCCCAATTGGAATCATGGAACTGAGAGACCGGCCGGCCCATGGAGATGGCTTCGAGGTATGCCAGCTCGTCGTGGGATTCTCTGATCAGATTTGCCAGTTTTTTCAAGTATTTACCACGTTGAGTTGGCGAGAGCGCAGACCAGCTTGGAAAAGCTGCTTTGGCCGCTGCAACGGCCGCATTGGTGTCTTCTTCGCTGGCTTCCGGAACTGACAAAAGTTCAGACGGATATATCACATATCAATTGTTGGGATGGCTTACCATCTACGATTTTCTCCCGCGTGGCAGGGTTATACAAAGGGAAAGTCTTCTTATCGGATGCCTCCACTAGCTGGATGATGAGTATAAAGTTAGCATCCATTATGACAATTTCAGAAGATGTAGCTAGCAATCGTTGTTCTGATGCAGGTTCTTACCTTCCCATTGATAAGCAGTCGTGGTTCGATCTTTTCAGGAGCCATATTGCTGCTGCTGCTGTGAATGGCAAGCCGGCTGATTGAACTGCCGACAATTTACGTACACAGTGATGTGATCTCCAACGAGCAGAGATGTATGTAGGCAGTCTGGTGATATTCAAGACCAGATAGTTATGGCCAGGGCTTCTTCACTGCCAGAGCAGATGCCGGGATAATGCCTATCACCCTGATATTGATCATGTTCCCCATATTCGTATTTATAGCCCCCGTCGCACAGCACTAGCTGCAATATGGACGGGTTAATTGAATGGAATCTATTTGGCTCACTTACTAACGGACTTGACGCCGTGGTGCGGAGAAATCAGCAAGCAGGCTAATAATATATTAAAAGGTGAACGCTACAACAACCTCGGAGGAATTCTTACCTCAAATTGCTAGTAACAGGAAGGGCCCGTTCGAGCTTAATACGCCGATAGGTGATACCCCTGGCTGCCTTCCAATAAGCGAGAAAAAGAAAGGACAAAGGACAAGGACACGGGTTTCTCGAACGGTCGAACCTAGGTATGTACGTGGGGTCTCCTTCCATATCGGAAAAGTGGAACCGATGTCAAGCTGCAAGCTATGGTGATGATTTAGGTTAATTTGGCACTTACCATGACTCAATGAGGAAAAAGCCATAAGGAAAGAAAGTGCTATACGGAGTAGAAAGTGCCAGTGTCATTAGAAAAGAGGCCGTGCGGGGTCAAGTAAATGGTCCGAAGAGATCCCTGCGGGATTGTACTGTACTAGCCAGTAGGAGGAGTAGAAAGACAGGTTGAGTTTGAATCCATCTCAGTCTCTCAGGTGGGCCATACGGAGTAGGAGGAGCCCCACGGAATAATTTTAATTTTACCCTAGGTACGGAGTTCTTATGTCGTCGGTAGTATTTGCCAAGGATGCGCCGCCGTTAGGATATTAAAGCATGTTGACATGTCAGATGGTATGAGCTACCTCATTAGCATTGAGCCTGCGCCGCCGGAATTCCCCAGATGAGACGCCAGTATGTTTGCTGTTCCTGCTCTAGACCAGAATCAGAACGTGGAGATTGTGTTGCTGTCACTGTACGGGTTTATATACTGCCGAGAGAGTCGAAAGACAACTACATTCCTCTAACAAGAGCAAGGTTGTCCTCCTCGGAACTATATAATGGAAGAGAGCGTGTAGTAATACGATTGAAATGGCTTTAGAATCATCGTTTCTGTCAATTTGAGGCTGGTCAGGGCAGAGAAGGCAATTCACTAGGAGTGCCGTTCCCTGATCCCTTATCTAATGGTGGAGTACGAGTGAACTGATGCGCCGTCTTGTCCGCATCCACAGCTTGACGTTCTGTGACATGGGTTGAGAACTTGCGGGTGGAGACGCCCTTTTCAAACAATTCGTCCAGCTGCTCCAAGCTGCGCCCCTTCGTCTCAGGTACAAAGAGGAAGACCCAGATTGCAAGCGCGGCGTTGCTGCCACCCCAGATATAGCAATACTTGGGGCCCCAGTTCAGCGAATCAGGATTGATAAAGTAAGGAGTACAGAACTGACACAGCCAACTGAAGACGAAATTGCTACCATTCGCAAGAGCAATGGTTTGTGCACGGAGTCTCTGGGAAGGCACTTCTCCGGCAATAGCCCACAAAACGGGGCCTTGACCAATGCCGTAAAACCAGGTGTAGATAATGATGAGGCCTATCAGGGCTTTACCAGCATCGGAAGAGCCAACAGTGCTCTTGGTATAAGTAATGGCATTGGCGAACATGAAGGCAGCACTCATTGCAGAACAACTGATAAGTAACGCGCGCCGTGGAAGGAAGCGCATGGCAGGGAATGCCGCCAGGTTGCCTGTCATTGAGATCGCGAGACCAACCATGACCCAGGTAAAGGGCTGAGCAATGCGAGCTTGCACGTAGAAGTAAACCGAATAGCCAGAGACGAAAATAATACCGGTGGCAGTTTGACCAATAGTTACGCCCAGGCAGATCAGCGTTCGACGCAGGTCCGGGCCACTGAACATATCGCGCAGATGGATCCCACGATGGAGCTCTTTCTCCGCTATCCAAGCGTTCTTGATATCGAGTATTTCGGCGCTGATGCGAGAGTCGTCCGTGATACCGCGAAGCTTTCGAATTGAATTGGCCGCTTTGTCTTCTCGTCCACGCGAAATATAATACCGAGGAGTATCAGGCAGCCAAATCAGAACAATACCGATGCAAGCTGGAACTATATACATTATAGCGAGGGGTATCTGATAGGATAGACGTGAAAGATAGACATCCGTGTAGTTGTCGACGAGAATACCTATCAGCGCGCCAAAGGAGGTTTGAAAGGTAATCAAGCCGACAATGGATCCGCGGAAATGGGAAGGGGCGACTTCACTCATGTAGGTGATGGAGTAGGCTACAAAGAGCCCGTTTGAGAATCCGAGAAATAGCCGTCCAATATACAGCGCTGCCATGGACTTCGAGCCAGTCTGGATCGATATGGCAACGATTCCGAAGAGACATGCTGCCCAAAGCCCAGTCCGTCGGCTGGCTCTGTCACCGACGAAGTAGATAACAGCGGTAGCCACCAAGCCACCAAGATTCATGAGACTCTGGATCAGTCGCTGAACTTCGGTGCTGATATTGTAGCCAATGGTGCTCTCTGGCTATGTAATGCTCCACGAGTCAGCAAATGGACCGAGAAGCACGATCATCATGCCTAATCGACAAGAAAAAGGAAAGGTACATCCTTATAGCCATAAATTGAGAGAAACCCAGGCATGCTCTGGAACCCTGACACCGCTGCGGAGTCGTAACCATATTGGAACTGGACAAAGGCAATAAAAAAGCAAATCAAGATGACACGCTTCTCCTCCAGCAGGGTGGTAAACCGGGGGGTGGCTGATGAGGATCCTTCTTCCATGCTCTTGACGATGCTCAACGCATAAAATAAGAGCAAATGGATATAAAGGTCAAAATGACCCGCTTCGAACTTGGTGACTCTGTGGAGATACGTCGCAGATAGGACAATCTCATGGAGGTAGGTCCATGTATAGACGCGACACGGTGCAGAGGGATCCGCATTCCCAGCTCTGCATGGTGTCATGCATCCTTTGACAGGTTACCTCGAAGAACAAATTGAGAACACTGCGGGGTAAACAGCGTCGTGATGCATTCGACTAGCTGTATTTGGCGGCCCTGCGAGTGCATGCTGGCTTTGTTTGAGAGGCATGCTAATTGTGATCGTGTTACGTCGGCTCCATGATGCCGATCCAGGATTCCATCCCAAAGTCACGATCAATATCCAACGCCATAACGATGGACTCCATTTTTCGAGATCATGCTCCGACTAGCCACGCCTGAGGGTTAATTCTGTTCGAAATGCCCATCTGTGCGGATGGAAAGTTTGAAAAAGATGGCGGATTCCCCGCAGGCACAGAGCTCGCTGCACGTGGTGATAGTCTGCGAAGATCGCTGAGGGCGCGGATTCATAAATTTTATTTCTTATCTAGGCAGCTTTGGCTTCTAGATGTTGTGGCGACAATCCCAACAGAATGACCAGTGCACGTTGTGTCCAAGACCATTAATGTACGCCGAGCTCACCGGCATGGCAAGAGTCACCTTCGTGATCGTTGGCGGGATGCAAGGGTCGATTATAATTGAAGCCAAGCGTGATGGAATTAATCGCTGGTTGGTGGGTTGATTTGGCCCCCGGGGATGGCCCATTCACGCCGCATTAGCGTTGCCGGTTGCTCTTAGCGACCATGTATGTTGACTTCGCCCGCAGGAGGGGAGCGAGTTTACTGAGCTTCAGCTCCTCCAACCCCGGGCGATCTTATCGTTTTTTTTCCCTTGGAAACTTACCACAGCGTACCTGCTACTCCCTCTCAAGCTCCAGGTTGTTGCTGGACTTGTGTTTCTCAGCGCGGGAGCCTTGCCAGGAAGGAGTAGCTGGTCCGCATTTCGCGATTGTCTGTTTAGCTGCCGTGCAAAAATGGCGTCCGACAGCTTGGCGAGTCGATACCAAATGATGGAGGAGCTGGGGAGTACGTGGCTCCAATGGCGATCAATGGGACTCTATGCGCTTACTGACTGCAACTGATCGCAGGTGGAAGCTTTGGCACCGTTTACAAGGCCATTGAGAAAGACACTGGCGAGATTGTTGCTATCAAGCATGTAAGCGAAACGTCCCCTTCTGTTGTGCATTCTAGTTGCTGACAATGGATCCTTGTAGATCGATCTTGAGTCGAGTGAAGATGATATCCAGGAAATTCAACAAGAGATCTCAGTCCTTGCGACATGCGCAAGCCCATATGTCACACAATACAAAGCAAGCTTCTTGCGCGGTCACAAACTCTGGATCGTGATGGAATACTTGGGTGGAGGATCTTGCCTAGATCTGGTAAACACAACCCTGATTTCCTCTGGATCAGGACGTTCGGAACTGATTTTCGCAGCTTAAACCCGGCGTATTCAGCGAAGCACATATTGCTATAGTTTGCCGTGAGCTACTGCTAGGTCTCGACTATCTACATCGAGAAGGGAAAATCCATCGCGACATCAAAGCCGCCAATGTCTTGCTGTCCCAAGCCGGAAAGGTCAAGCTGGCAGACTTTGGAGTTGCTGCGCAGCTCACAAATATCAAGTCGCAACGGAATACATTTGTCGGAACGCCGTTCTGGATGGCGCCGGAGGTTATCCAGCAGGCTGGATATGATTTCAAGGCAGACATCTGGTCACTCGGCATCACGGCAATGGAGATGGCAAATGGAGAGCCGCCAAACGCCAGCACGCATCCGATGAAGGTGCTGTTCCTCATCCCCAAAGCACCTGCGCCTCGTTTGGAAGGAGACGAATTCAGCCAAAACTTCAAGGATTTCATCGCGCAATGCTTGATCAAGGATCCAGACCGGAGGCCTACGGCAAAAGAGCTATTGAAGCACAAGTTCATCCGCAGTGCTGGGAAGACTGAGGCCTTGCAGGAGCTGATTCAGCGCAAACAAGACTGGGAGGCAGGCAGAGGGAATGCTGGGAACGTCAAATATTACGCCGAGACACTGTAAGTGACAGTTGTTTTCGGTCTTCGGGTTTCGCGCTGACGATTGCAAGGAATACTATCTCACCAAAGGACGATGATGACGGATGGGTATTCGACACGGTCAAGGCGTCTACGACGATTGCGGAACCCACCAGGAAAGCGCCACCAGCATCACTTGACAATGAGGAGGATTCGTCGTTGGGCATGGAGGATCTTCATATCTCAAATCCACCGAACCAGTCAAAACCGGTTGCGAATTCGACTGTTCGACGAACGCCCGCCCCAGAACGATCACGAGCGAATACCAAGCGACGCTCCAGCGGGGTAAAACAACCGCTTGGTGTGGACCTGAGTTTCGGAAACAGTCCGTCCACGGTGCGTCAATTCCGTAGGGTATCGGACAAGATGACCGACGACTATGGCCACCATCCTCATCTGCCTCCTGGAATGGATGAGAATGTCGGCCCGAAGACTCTGTTCTCCGAGACGACCACAAGCAACAGCAAGGAAGCGCAATTGGGCAGGAGGGCATACAGCAAAGCTATCGGACTGGCTTGCCAGGAGATTCTCGCGAACACGGGCGACCAAGAGAAGCGGGAAGCTATTTCTCGGCTCGCCGAGGCCTGGAGCGACCTGGAAATGGTTGATCCTGAAGGTCTCTACCACATTTTGAAATTGTCCAACGAGAAGCTGAAAGCGTGAGTGCCTTTGCGTGTCAATGTCAAGTGCTATAATCGCTGACAAAAGACAGTGATCCTAAGCTCGCCTGTCTGCTTCCCGAACCATCTCCATCTGAGTCTCCCCCAAAGCCAAGACTTGTTCTGGCACAGAACAACCCACATCTCAAAAGTCATCGGCGTCGCCAATCTGCCGCGGCACAGATTCAGGCAGAGGCGAATGCGAACGCCTCGCAGATGCAAAACCTTCCCGGACAGCACGTTCCGGGCATGGAACATACCAAGCAATTGGCAGATGTTCTCTATCAACGCTGGAGTGAAGGCCTACGCAACCGATGGCCGGCCATCTGATCGCTTTGCCTCGCCTGCGTGTCTCAATACCTCGTGTACCATTCAGTCGACTTTGTTCGAGATACTCCCATGTTCTGTAAAATATTGCTGCCACATGTGCCCTTGTCTTGCCTTTCTCGTCGTTTCGTCTGTATCTTCTTTTTCATTGGATCGCCGGAGTCTGGAGTTTCTTTCCGTTAACTTCAGTCGATGTTTTATGATCGTGTCTCCCTTCTGATTCATTCATGATTTCTTTCTTCATCAAGATGAGCTTTCGTCAGTTGGTCGACGCATAGCGCCTGGTGTTCCTGGCTTGGCTACTTCCTCTTGACCATGCCTTCTGGATGGCAATCTCTCTTTCTTGTCAGTTCACTATTGACACTGCACGATGACGGAGTTTGCGACCAGGCTTTTCAATCTTGCGCCGGCGGGTCCGTTCTTAAGGAGCCGGAAAGCAAGTCTTTTTTTTTCTTTTGCCTGATTTTCTATCTTATATTTCCCCATTTTTGTACAATTTTGATTCCCCTGTGTTATGAGTTTTGACTGAGTCTCCCCGTCATACTCTTTAATGTCTTGAGACCCCTCATGTCAGTGTTTCGAGTCCTTGGATAGCTAGTTTCGGGGTGCTTGTGCCCTATGTTTCACTTTTCTGGTGTTGATACGATGCCATCTGGACTCGTTCTGCCGCCTCGTCTTTCCTGGGCGACAATGAGATCGTTGCAGGCTGTGAAGGTACCTACCTGGTAGCCTCGAATGTAGATTAGCAGGCATATAAATGATGAATGAATGGACTTAATGGACTTTGCAATTTGGGGCATGGTGCAGCAGTCTTCTCCTTCCCCTGTCTTCTAGAAGCCGAGTGTTCTTAATTTCAGTACTCAGTAATAATCTCCGTACTCTGACGATGACAATAAGCATAAGGGACTAGTACTCGTGTTTATTCTGTCGTCATGGGCCCATAGTGGCACGGCGGACTGAGCACCGATGACGGTCCAGCCCCTGAGTGCGGCCCCGGTTCCTGCAGACGGAAAGGATGCGCGTTTCTTGGCGGCTTAAGCGCCTCGTGGTGTCTCCATAGTAATACGGAGTAACCACGTTAAATTAAACATGAAACAGCACTGCCGGTTCGGTTCTGCAGCTCATCCATCACGATTTTCTTTTTATTCTTTGCTTTGTCCTGTTCTTTGATTTTGTTTTCTTCCTTTTGTTCTGCAGGATTTGTGCCAGTCATGGTTCTGCATCCCAATCACCTGACTGCATTCCGGAACCTCTCTACCTAGGTACTCCGTACTGCATGCAATGGAGCCCGCCACCGAAAGCATCATCAACACCAGCAATGGAGCTCCGTCAGAGCCGCCACCCCTGACCGAGAGCTCATCGAATGCAACTATTGAAAGACGCCGGGAAAAACGGATGTCTCTGCCTGCACGTCCCAACGTGACTGCGCATGCGCGTCATTCGAAACGTCTGACTCTCAACTTTCCCATTAACCCGCCAACGACACTCTGGTCGGAACAAAGCTCGCCGTCCACGGGTCTCATCACGCCTGCCACGGCATCATCCGCGAACCCGTCCCTTGGTCGAACCGCCTCGAATACCCCAGTGCCTATTGACGACTCGAACGATGGCTCAGATCTCCTCACTGCGATTGCGTCGCAAGAGCGTAAAGTGCTCGAGTTGCGCGAAGAGCTCCAGCGGGCTGAGGCGGAACTGGCCGAACTGAAAAAACAATGGGCCTCGAGCGAGAAAGCAAGGAAGAGGACCGAGCTCAGCTACCATGCGGAAGCCCTGAAGTCGCTGAAGTCTCCCGCGCCTGGCTCCGATCCTTCGAAGTCATCCGAGAAACGCAATTCGGGCGTGGATCCTTCGACGCAGGCCAGAATTAGCCGAGAACTGGAGAGGCGCAACAGTTTCCGAACTACTCAGAACGGGGATATCTCGATCTCCGCCAACGGCAGGAGGGTATTCCCGAGCTCGAAGCATACGCGGACATTGTCATTGCTCTCGCCTGACAGGGACGCGGGCTTTAAGCATTCTTTCCCGCAGAAGGGCGACAAAGCCGAAAATGAACGACAAGCGACTCGACACCCGCGATCGGCGACTCTGCCTTCTGTTGAACGCAGCGACCCCGCAAAGACTTCTTCAGAACAGCCGGCCCGGGAAGACACACTGGCGCAATGGCGGAGGTCTTTGCCACCCTCGTCCCGGGAGACACTCTTGCGCACGGGCAGACAGATGGCCTCGGATCTCAAAGAGGGATTCTGGACGTTCTTGGAGGACATTAGGCAAGCGACGGTAGGCGAGGAAGGGATCAGCGCCACGAGCTCCAGAACAATACAACCGACGTCTACCACCTCACAACGTTCGAGTGGACGGAGGTCCGATCGCAGTGTCACACCTTCTCGAAGTCGCGAGCGATCCGGGGCGGATATTGGGCGAACCAACTCGACTTCATCCGGGTTCAAAGAGAGGGCGGGAGCCACCAAAAGATCTGGTAAAAACACTACTCCGGTAGACATAGGGATGTCGTTTTGGAGTGAATTCGGAGTTGATGCGCCGGGGCAGACGTCCAAGACTACAAAAGCCGCCGACAGCACCCAAAACGGACGGAAGGAATCAGAAGACGCGAACCTCCTCGATGTTGATGACAACTGGGACGCGTGGGATACTCCACAGCCTACCAAGACGCATACGCCGTCCTCGAGTCGCTCAACCATTGAATCCAAGCACGACCAGTCTCCGTCGACTCAGCTGAGCAGTCCCAGAACAAGCGCCAGGTATGTACAGTACAGTTAAGCTGATCGAATCGTGGTGGCCCTCCGTTGCTAACAAAGCACAGCTTTGGGGAGCGGAATTCAACGAGGAAGGATAGTGTCGTTGATACCGGCTGCGCTGATGGTATCCCGTGGCCAGCACTGAGCAAGTTCACACCATCGAAGCTTACGCGAACGGCATCAAATCTGATGGCCGAGTGGGAGCGGAGCCTAACATCCTCACCCAAACAAGACCAGAAGGAAAATCATCCCCTGCGGGGTGAGGAGACAGACGAAGACGATTGGGGGCCTCCTTTTTAAGATGTCATTTTTTTAAGACATATTTTCCTGAACAAACATTTCTTTGCACATAGATTACCATGATGATGCCCCATGACATACGGCCATTTCTATGGATGCCGCGAACATACTGGCATGAATTGAGTAATGAGCAACAAATTTTCGTTTTCAGCAGATGACTGTCTTCTCAAGGCGAATGCTTACGATTGGGTTGTTGCCAGGGTCTGGCAGTTTATTTTTTGCCCTTGATTCCCTTCTTGATTCCATTCCGCGGAACACGCGGTGAGATGTATTTACTTTATGAACGAACTATTTCTTTAGGCAGGATTTATGTCTAGATTCACCATGAGAATGCTTTTGAATGATATATGGATATACAATTTGAGCGCTTGATGTCCACTTCTGGCCGTGCTGAGCGCAGCCATGCGTATCGAAGAATAAATATTCCCAAAGAAGATGAAAGGAAAGAGCTGGAGACTCTAAAATATATGTCCACCTCAGATAGAATCAACAGCCGCGAAACGGGAAAAAGAAAACAAGGGTCAATTACTCTGTAAGAGGTTGCGCTGCATGTTGAATCTCGATCTCCAAAACAGCACACTTGGCGACTCCCGTCCGCCGTAAAAAATCCTTTGCGGCATCTCCGTGCGGGAGTCGGTGTCGTGTTTTAAACTACCTAAATCTGAATACTGAATAATCTTTGTTTTATAAGGAATTCGTTTTCTGCAAGCCTGATTAAATATTATCCGCCGTTGTGCCTTCTGGCTCTTTTGTTTCCTCTTTGCAGGAGTGTCCTCGCATTGGTGTTTGTGCAGACCAGGCAACACAGCTTGACGTTGCGACGGACCCCATAAGAACGAACAGACGAACGGACGAAAGAACGAAATCTACACGATGAACTTCCCAGGCATGACTCCGCCCATAGGGGGCGCTGGAGCTGGGGCTGGAGCCGGAGCCGGAGCTGGAGGATTGAGTGAGCAGGAACAAGCCATGATCAAAATGGTAAGTTTGTTTTTCAGCCATATCTTAGATAGATGCCTTTGAGCATCGGGGGTTGTTATAGCACTCTTAGAGATAGACGATCATTGCTAACTCATGGGATTTTCTACGACACCAGATGCACGCAGCGATGGAATCGTGTCCAGTCAAAACCGTCATCTCGGGAGGAATGGGCTTTGCGCTCGGAGGTGCTTTCGGGCTGTTCATGGCTAGTGTACGTGTCCCCGCGATGGGTCATATTCTTGCATTGCAAGTTAACTGACGTATATTGTTCCTGTAGATGTCCTACGACACCCCTCTCACCCCGCAAGGCCAAGAAATCGCCAACCTCCCCTGGCGCGAACAACTCCGTCGGGGACTCAAAGATATGGGTTCGCGCTCGTGGTCCTCCGCAAAGAACTTCGGCATCGTCGGCGCGCTGTTCTCCGGCACGGAGTGCTGTATCGAGGCCCTGCGCGCGAAGAACGACATGAAGAACGGCATTGCCGCGGGATGCATCACGGGCGGTATTCTGGGCGCTAAAGCTGGACCCCAGGCTGCTGCGGCGGGCTGTGTCGGGTTTGCGGCATTCAGTGCGGCGATTGATGCATATATGAGGATGCCGGCTGAATCTGATTGAGCTGGTTGAATATCATATCATATCGTATCGCTCCGTGCGGAGTTGGAAAGGCATCTCCGAATAACGGGGGGTTCGTTTTGATGCGGAGTGCCAGGAATATCTGCGACACTCACATTTGAATGCGATGCGTCCGTACGCGAAAATCTGAAATGGAAGGATCATTCGACCATCTGATCCACAGCAGACAGAGTCTTCGAGTCTTTGGCTGGCGACTACATCCACATAAACGAACATCTTTTTCGGTTGGAAAAGGGCGTTTTTGGCGTTGACATGTCACACTCACCACGATAGATATGGGCGAGCATTGCTGGCGTTTTGTTTAGATTGTGCTTGGGATTTATTTTTGTCTTGCGGTTACCCTACCGAGGTTCCTTCTCATCAGACGGTTTACCATCAGTCGACTGGTCAACTAACTCAACGATCTATCTATGTGTACAGTACAGTACAATGTTTTTTTTTTCCGAGCAGCCGCATGCGGCATATTATGTATGGCACATGCACATGCACATGCACATCTTGGTTGGTGATTATGTGAGAGGATCTGTGTGATGGTTTCTGTTCTTTTTTCTTGAATGTGTATTATTTTTTCCCCTTTCCTTACATTACCAAGCCACTCCCAACTCCACATCACCACATCAGTACCGCCTAGAGTGGTCACATGTACATACATATCTACATGCATACACTAGAGATGGTACAGTGCTGTATTATCGAACCTCCCTCTATTCTGCCTTGTCTCAACTGTTAATCGAGTAGGAGAATGGGTCGAGTCCTCCGTTTTTCCGAAAGAGGAGACAATGCTCAGACTCGAAGTGAACCAGCAGGGTGATATGTGGCATGTCGGGTAGAAGTGAGAATTCGTGCACTTTTCGCGCACAATTATTCATACATCACGTCACATCGACTTGTGACCTGAGCCATGATAGAAGCAGTCCATTTCATCCAAATCAATCTCGCACAACGATGAATTGCTACTCCAAGCTCCTCCACTCGACATATCTCTCAGCACCAGTGCAGCACGACGCCTGCAGCAAATCGAATTCCTTTTGCGTCGCATTCTCCGGCAACCGCATCGGAAACGGAGGGTTGATGATGGTGTGTTCCGACTTCATCTCCACCCTCGCAGCTAGCGCGATTTCCTGGAATCGGTGCCTTTCCATATACCGGCCGAATATGCCGTCGAAATCGCGGACGAGGTCTCGCGCCGCCAGCAGTCGCAGGAAATCGGCGCTTGAGGAGCGGTTCCCGCCCCGGATCATGTCAGGGGTGATCGGGAGGAAGCGGCGGAGCTTGGACAGATCTGACTGGAAAGACGCTACAAATGGTGAGGATTCTTCGTCGATGGCGTTGAGGAACAGTCCGATCAGAGTCGCGTGGGGATTCTCGGTCCGTTTCTTGAGCAAAGGGCCAAACGTAGACAGCGTTCTTTGGGGACCGAGGTAAGCGTTGTCTGCGATATTCGATACCTACATAATCTTGAATCAGCTGCAAGCCTGCGCAATGTTCCCAGTCTCGGCGGATCCTACCTCAATACGGTCAAATGAAGTCGGACTGGTGCCATCTCTTTTTAGTGCGTCAGGAAGAGTGGTAGCTTCAAGGTGGAGCAGCTGGAAACTGACACTCATCGCGGCGAGTCGAGAACAATACGTCGAAAACAAATCCTGCAGAAAGAGGAAGAGGCTTCCATAGAGGTCTTTCTCTGCCAGCGGGGCTTTTGACAGCACTTCTTCGATGCACCACCCGTCGAGGGGGTCTGCGTCATCCTTCATTGGCCACGACGTCGTTGATTGATAGAAAGTTCTGTTCAAGTTGTCAACTGTCAACACATGTGGCCTATTTATGCATGAACAACTGATTGACTGCTGACTTACGGATTCGGCGTACAAAAATCCCGACGACAAGCCCCGAATGGCAGGAGAATGCCATCTTCACGGAACTTCATGATGCAGACCCTCCACTCTGGAGGTTTAGTGTATAGTGCACGATGAAGATAATCTTCTCGTTGTGGCGCCAAGGTTGTCGCCCTCCGTATCCGTTGAGCCTGGGCTGTCGACAGTCCTGCAGGCACGTCGAGGTATGCAGGAAGTTGATCCCATTGTTCCTTCTGCAAGACCAGACGCAGGGACCTCGATCCGCATTTCCAGGTTTTCGCCAGCAGGGCATCGCTTTTTTTATCGCGGATTTTCGAACAGACCTCTTGAATCTGCGGGAGTACCTTGGCGCGTAAGGAGGACAGGATTGCCGCTGGAAGAAAGGCCGAATACCAGAGGTGTATCATTATCACACTTGCCTCTGTGGGCTCATAATAGAACGAGACAAGGATGAGGAGCACGTTCCTAGCAACAATGTCGAAATCCTTGTCGTTGACCACGATATTACAATGCCCGGAGAAATCAGCAGGTAATGACGCCAGAGACTTGACCACGTTCCGAAGATCGCCCGATGCTATCATCAACGACAGTTTGTCAGTAATAGTTACTCATGTGAGATAACATCAGACTCTGAGACTTTACCCGCGAAAAGGAGATCAAAATCTCCACCGAAATCGCAGCCTTCATTACGGTCCAGGTTGAAGACGTCCAACGTTGGCACATTGCCCCATAGGTATTTCAGCATGCCATGTGCCGTAAAGCCTTCTGTGGCAGAGACAAAAGCAGGCTGTCGTCTCTCTTCTTCCCATGAAGGTCTCCACGTCGGTCGCAGAAACTTGGATTTGCAATCTCTCTTGTGGACGGGCCAATGCGCGGCCTGGCAGTCTCTGCTGCAGTACTTGACAGCAATCTGTTAGCTAGTTGAAAACCAGTTTTTTAGGCCACGATACGAACCTGGACGAGACGACAGTTTTTGCATGTCTTCGTAGCTTCGTTCGGACAAGGTGAACCCTCGTCTCGTTCCGTATTGGCGCAAGGTGGCGTGGACATCGAATAGCGGCCTAGCGTCATTTCCGATCTTTTGATTTGCCAAGATAGACAAGGATGTAGGTAGAATATTCGTGTCTAGCAAATTTTGTGAGGGAAATAGGAGTGGCGAGGGTGTATGCTGAATAGCGAGCTACACTGGGGCAGGCAGTGTTTTGTTTTGGACGCAAATGGAGAGAGGATGATAATTAAATGGACCTGCTCAACTCAGATATGCAGAAGTGTTTCACTGAATCCCTGCAATTTGTCGGAAGTTGCCGGCCAGTATTATGCAGGAGAAACGTCGCCAGCCTTGGTGAGGCACTGACAGAAATACTCTTTCCAAGAAACGATAACCTGCACACGATTCGCTACTGAGATCATCCTTCGTCATGCAACAACTGATGGCCTCACAGTCAGGGTGATTCCGGACTCGGAAAGACCTCAGCACGAACAAGACCAGATCAAGAGCTTCAGGGAGACGATCACAGACTTCAACGAACTGCCGTCTCTGATCGAAAGAGCAACAAGACTGATCGGCCTAGATAAGGCCGTCGAATCTACAAACTGTCGCCGAGCCTTTGCCAAAGACATGCCCAGAGTCGAGATCGAGGGTCCAAAATGACCTCAGCTGACCCTGGTCGACCGGGCAGAAACCAAGGGATATCACCTTGGTCTCTGAGATCACAGAACATTACATTTCTCAATCTCGCACGATCTGCTTGGGTGTGGTCTCCGCGACGAAGAGAATATTATAAGGCATATGAGCAGGGAGCCCACCTAGAAAGTAGATAATAAATATTGCGTAACTTATATGGTAGGTAGGCCTGGGACAAGAGTCCCGGGCATATAACAGGTATTTTCTCCTCAAAGTTTAAACCAGTCGAGAGAACTGAGACCTGTAAGGCTTGTACATATATATATATGTACAGGATAAAGGGGGAAAAAAAACCAGAACGATATAAAACAAGCTCACACCCTCCACGCGAGGGTGCTACGAAAACCCCACTGTGCTTTTGGCGAGCAGGGTTTTACTCTGGATCCCCGGCCTCGTCATCTGAGATATCAGCAGAAAATACTGCTTTTTATATCTCGACAAGAGAGGAGGATCGAACTGGAGCCATGCAGACTACTAGTAGTAGGTCAAGCCTGCTTAGCAGGCTTGACGACTAGGCCACCGGCCTCAGTTCTGTTGTTAGGGTCAATGTGAGAGTGGATGATATGGCACGTGTTTGTTTCTTTGTTTGTCTGGGGCAAACACAAGCAGGAGGCAAAGCAGCAGGAGGTGAGTCACCAATTCATCGGGAACAACCTACTCACCTTCTCTTCTCCATAGCAGCAACCTTTCAGATGCGTCAAGACCTCATTCGAACCTGAAAACAGGGACAATTTTCATCGACAACTGAAACATGTTCCTATCACACTCACAGACATAACCACGCAGCCCTGAAACATTCTCAGCTTCACGATAACGACATGCTAGCATGTTCATCTATGGTCCTGTCCGCGTGCCTCTTTCAAGTCCTGTGAATATGTCAGTGGTTAGGGGGAGCGATCTGGCTGCAACTACCCGAAACAATAAAGGTGATAGAAGTCCACCGAATATGGGAGGTTTTGGCTTATAAAAAGCCTCTCTTTCCGGCCGTCTCCCATCTTTCTTATTATTATCAGGACAGTTACCAGGTCGTTGGCTAGTCGATATCAGCGTCTGACAGGACAACGAAAAGCATAAACTCAAGAGTGTACGTGCCTTTTTTTTTCGTTTCTATTTTCTGAAGTGCAGTCCTTGCAACTGACGCTGGCAGTCACTTACATCAGGACGTTTTCTAGTGACAAGCTTTCTGTCCATAGACGACGGTGGATAACTTGGAGAAGACCTGCAACCCAGTATGAGCTCCAAAACAACCACAGACAATGAGCAAGAGCTGGAGCATTAGGATGCCATTGTCAGAAGATGGTTGATCGAGAGAGTTCCCGTATTTCTCGATCTCGTCGCCTGCAAGATGAGGTGAGAGACTGGTTGATCTGGTTATTTTCGTTCTGCTGATGAGAGAAACAGATCTGGAAGCTACCAGCAGCGGATGCACATTTCGCTCGACAGAGAGAGCAAGCAGATAATGCGGATCTGAGACAGAAGTATATCTTCTTCGAGATGATGAAAGAGATCGGTGATGAACTCCAGAAGGAGAAGCAGATCATTCCGCGTTCCAACAACACAGAACATTTCGCGGTTCTCGATCTCTGTATGGCGCCAGGGGGCTATTCAGCGACCGTCCTCAAGCATTGCCCGTCTGCCCAAATCAGTGGAATCAGCCTCCCGATACAGGATGGGGGACACAGGCTGCTGCTTGAGGACTGGCAATCGGACCCACGTATTGATGTCAAGTTCTTGGACATCACAATGCTCGCCACAGAGTTCGGACCCCCAGCGCCTCTCCCCGAAAACTGACCCCATCTCCCAGCCTGTCTGGACGATCGACCGTTTTTGAACTGCTCATTTGACCTCGTCTTCTGCGACGGACAGGTCCTCTACCGCCAGAATCCCTTGACGCCATCACAAAGCAAAGACAAAGCCACCAGGCTAACCACCGCACAGCTGATACTGGCCCTTCAGAGGATCCGACCTGGGGGCACACTCGTCATCCTGCTCCACAGATTAAGCGAGTGGAAAAACGTGAGACTCCTTCGGTCACTCAGTCTCTTTGCGGATATCGAGCTGTTCAAACCCAAACGGAAGCATGCCACGAGGGGCTCATTCTATCTTGTTGCGAAGAACGTCAACCCGGAGCACCCAGAGGCTCTCCGCGCCTTGGAGACATGGAAATGGACCTGGTGGGCAGCGACAGTAAAGGAGGGATGCGGAGAAGATTCGAGCACCACACCGCCAGAAGCGATCGAGGAATAGGGAATCGTAGAAACGGTGCTGGAGGAATTTGGAGACACGCTCATCCAGCTGGGTTCGCCGATTTGGAGGATTCAGAAGGAGGCGCTGCAAAGAGCACCTTATGCCAGAGGGAGGCGAAGCTAGATGCGATGCACCGGTTTCCATGTTTCCAATGGGAAATGGCCCTGGAATAATACAGTACACAAATAATAATACAATTTAGATCTGGATTTGCACACTTCGTACAAGGTTCCGCCAGTCTCTTACCCAAACAGGTAATTATAAGGTTACCCCACATCCCCAACTGTCCCTTCCTATTTGGGGTAAACTTGGCCGAATATCAACAATAGTACAACTAGCTGTACTTACGGAGGCCACGGTTCTTAGGAGAGCGTTCAACATGATGAGAGAGAGATGTTAGGCCATACGTGTAGGAGACGATAGCGGAAGGTTGACGACAGGCCATGCGGGCTATCCATCACCCTCTTTTTTTTTCTACTAATCCCGAATAGCAAGATTGACCCATTAGTTTACTATCATTGCATTCACTGTATACAATGATCCTATCGCCCAAATGACCAAACCACCAGACAACAGTCCCAGTCCCGCAATTGGGAATTTCCTGCCATCCATCTTCGATATTACAAGCAGATGGTATTCCTCCTTGGACATATTTGATATAATTACAGTTTCCCGCCGTGCTGCCATTCTGAACGCAAATCGGAACCATGATCTCGTCGGAAATTTTCTGATCCCAACGGATCTGTTCGAGAGATTCAACGGATCCATTTTCGTAGTATAGAAGAAGACCGATACAGGGATGATGCGGCTGTTCTTGGTCCTGGCAGACTCGCACTTTGAGCAGACCCTCTAATGGAGCTTTCGTCATGTACCAAGCAGTGGCTTGTGAGCCGCGCCGATCGGGAGGAATAGGTGGAGAATCATCATAGCGGTCAAAACGCGGCTCGAGCTCTCTGCCATTTGTTCGACGTTGAGTGTCGTCGCATGTGACCCCGATTTCTGAGATGGACGTCGATTCAGGATCGAACCCGTCGTGGAGGAACCCCGAAATGACACCATCTCCATCTCTAACTAATGGATGGAAACTGTAAATATCTTGAATGCGTGATAGTGGCTGTGGTCCGAATGTAATTACTCTTAGTCTAGGTTTCAACCTTATACGAGTTAGTTTAGAGACAAAAGAAAGGCAGAGCTGTAGACTTACGACCAGCACAGGGTCGGCTGCTTCTGTTGTTATGCTTTTATAGTGGCGAACCCAGGCCATCTGGATGGATTCGCCGGCATTGATTGGGAAGAAAATCCAGTAAATAGGATGATTTGCGGGATGTTGCTTCATCTTGTTGACAAAGTCTCTGAATGATTTTGTCTTGCCAGTGAAGGCATGGATCCCAATATTTTTCGCAGCCGAACAACATACAAGAAGGTCTTGAATATTTGAACTACTATATACCCAACCCGGGAAAAGCAACGATTGGGATCCCAACAGACATCTTATCCCTGAGGGTCATATCCTATCCTATTAGGAATTAAGGGGATCTTATCCTACAGACCTTATTATCAAGGTTTTGATCTTCCCCAGTTTCATTGACAGCTTGACACCTCCCCGCCACAAGCGCGATGACGTAGGTATGTATATAGTTAACTTCTTCTCTGGAAAAGTCACATATCTCCATATCGTATTCCAGAAACTAGTCAAATATTTGTGATCGGGGCACTTACTTTTGAATTAATAACCTAAATTCAATCCCTAGTAAAGGAAAAAAAGGGCAGAGCACTGCTCTTCATTGGATCACCAAAGGGATAGAGACCGGTACGATACGGGATGAGTACTACTACCGTCGAATACTCGGTGGAGAACCCGTTGAACAGAGAACCGCCTCTCAGGCAACTGGTATCAAGGCATGTACTGTACATATCTGACAGACTGGTCGACAAGCTGTTAACAGTACAATTGAAACCCCAATTCTTCAACAAGTGCTCTATCTAACTGATTGTTTCTTACTTGCTACAGCTTCATCACAACCGGAGACACGATCTACGACCGCAACCACGGTCCCATCCCCCACTTATCCGCCGATACGCACCGCGTCCTGGTCGACGGCGAGGTCGCAATCCCCCTGAGGCTGTCGATCAGCCAGCTGCGTTCCGAGTTCCCGCAACATGAAGTCGTCTCTGCGCTGCAATGTGCTGGCAATCGTCGACATACGATGCGGACTATGCTCAAGGAGGTGCAGGGGATCGACTGGATGGATGGTGCGGTTATGAACTGCAAGTGGAGAGGCCCGAGGGTGAGAGATGTCCTGCTGAAGGCGGGTGTGAAGGAAAATAAGGACCTGCATGTCGCGTTCTCGTGCTATCAGGTTGAATGTCAGGATGATGGATGGTATGGCGGTAGTGTCCGACTGGGGAGGTGTATGAGCTTGGATGCAGAGGTTATATTGGCGTTGGATGTCAATCTTCCCAAAATACATACTCAAGAGCACCCTTCTTGCGTCTCACTGACCAAGTCAACCAGATGAACGACGAGCCTCTCCCCATCAAGCACGGATTCCCCGTCCGAGTAGTTATCCCCGGCGTCGCGGGCGCCCGATGCGTCAAATGGCTCGACCGCATCACGGTGCAGAACGAAGAATCAACCAACTACTACCAGCGCCACGACTACAAGATCCTACCAGCCCACGTAACAAACTCCGCCGAGGCGAAAGAATACTGGGACCGCATCCCCGCCATGGATGAGATGCCCGTGAATTCCGTCGTTGCCGTGCCAGACGACTACGAGACCGTCGAGCTTCCTTCCTCGGGCCTGGTCGAGGTGAAGGGGTACGCTGTCCCGCAGGGCTACCACGGACCGGTCACCCGCGTCGAAGTCTCGACAGATGGCGGCAAGTCCTGGATCGACGCAGAGCTGGAGCTGGATGGGTCTGCGTGTTCGCAGAATCGAAGATTTAGCTGGACGCTGTGGAAGGCATGCGTGCCAATGCCCACAGGTGCTGGGAAGGAGATCCTCAGCCGAGCGACGGATGCAGGGGGGAATATGCAGCAGGAGCATTCGCAGTGGAATCTGCGTGGGGTGGGATATAATGGGTATGGAGCGTCGAGGAACCTTACGGTTGTACAGTAAGTCCTATATGAGTAAAAAAAAAACAACGAAAAAAGCGATGATTAATTCACGTCATATAAGATTTCTAATTTTTTTTTGTGTCAAATAAAAAAAAACTCACACCCTCAGCTTCTCTTCTCTCATTCAGTGAGAAGAAGCCTTGGTACGAACCCAGGACCTATATATGCTTTTTGGCGGGCAGGGATTTTACTCCATAAATACCCCTTATCGCCTTGTTATTTTCTCAACGAGAGGGGGATTCGATTGAGACCTATAGCCTAGTATACTAGTCTGAGGGAAAGATATGTCCCAAAGAAAGGAGAGCCAAAGGTCCAGGTTCGTTCGCTCACTTCATATGCACACGAACAAGACGAACGGGAATTCTTCTTCTATACACCTGTACAGTACAAGTTGCTCTTTCTATTATAACGACTACATCTACGGCAAGACAATGTACTTCTCCAGATGCTTGGGGATGGCATCCCGCAGATTCTTGCTCCGCAGCCACTTGTCAGAGAAGAGCCGGTCCGCATACCGATAGGCGCCATCACACAAGATGGTCACCACGGTGTGTCCCTTGCCCAACTTCTCGGCCACCTCCTTGGCAGCCACCACGTTGAGCGCAGAGCTGGCCCCCAAGTACAGCCCCTCCTCGTCCAGGCAGCGGTACACCATCTCGATACTCTTCTCGTCGCTGATGTGCAGCGACCCGTCGAGGAGATCGACGTCCGGCTTGAGGTTCTCCGTGACGCGCCCCTGCCCGATTCCCTCGGTGATACTGCTTCCAGTTCGCTCGATGAGCTTGCCTCCGCTTTGGATGTAGCTGTGGAGCACGCTGCCCGGCGGATCGGCCAGGAAGCTCTTCACTCGTCCGTTACTGACCGTCTTGAGGTACCGGGTGATGCCGGCCAGAGTGCCACCGGTCCCCGTCGCGCAGGTAAAAGCGTCGATCTTGCCCTCTGTCTGCGCCCAGATCTCGGGCCCCGTCGTCTCGATGTGCGCCTGCCGGTTGGCCGTGTTGTCGAACTGGTTGGTCCAGACGGCGTTGTCGAGAGACTCGGCATGTCGTCGCGCCTGATGGTTGTAGTTCTGCGGATCGTCAAACGGGACCGCGGGCACCGGGTAGACCTCCGCACCCAGCAGCCGCAGAAGATCGATCTTGCCCTGCGATTGCGTGTTGGGCATGTAGATGACCAGCTTGTAGCCCTTGGACCGGCACACATGCGCCAGGCCAATGCCCGTATTTCCGGCCGTGCCTTCGACGACCGTGCCGCCTGGTCGCAGCAGTCCTTTCTCCTCCGCATCCTTGACGATGTACAGCGCAGCTCGGTCTTTCACGCTGCCGCCGGGGTTCTGGAACTCGGCTTTGCCCAGGATATTGCACCCGGTTTCTTCGGAGAGGCGCTTGAGCCGGATCAATGGCGTGTTGCCAATTGCTACAATGACGAAAACACGTCAGTGCTGTTGATTGATAACTACATGCAAATATCAATTGCGACTGGCCCTTACCTTCAGTGAGGCCGTTGACGAACCCCTGCGCCTGGGATACCCGGGTGTGATACGAGGTCGACGCCTCGGCGCTCCGGAGCGCCGTCGTGGCGAATTGGCGGACTCCGCGCCTGAACATCGTGAGCAGTTCTCACCTGCGTGGTTTTATCCCTTCAAAGACCGAATTGTCTTGTAGAAAAAGTGAGGTGGGGAGTCCTGCCACGACGTCTGCCCTCGACATTCTCCGCAGCGATTCCGATTGTCGGCCTTAGTCAGCGCGGAGATCGCAGGCCGCAGGCCGCAGTCCGCGGTCACGTGGTGAGGCATGCTTAAGTGGGTTGATAGCAAATAACCAGAAACATCAAGAAGTATTGGCGAAGAATATACGAAGAATAAATACTCCAGTGAATAACTCAAGTACAATATTCTATTAGATTGATATGATATATTTTCCTGACTGCTCGAACAGTACAGGTATACCATAGGTATCTACCTACCTAGGTAGGTAGATGCCAGCCCTAGCCCTTATCTTAGCGCAGTATCATCCGCATCCGGTTAGCTTTGTTTACATTGGCAGTCTTTTTTACCCGCGCTGTCAACAACTGCTCTCCGCAGTCACCAACAATTACGACAGAACAGCGACTGAGATTTTGACGACACTGGATCTTGTTTTGGATTTTGCTTTAGAAGGAGTCTTCCCACGAGATTCCTTTCAACCGCTCTCTGAACCGTCTCCGTGATACCAGATTAGCGACACCTATGATCGGCGCAGTACTTGGCTGAGTCAAGCAAACACTACAATCACCATGCCTGCTCGAACGGCGCCTTCGACCTCTTCAGCAACGCGCAAAACCTCTGGACAGACTGCCGCAGCTGGAAAACGGGCACCTTCAGCCACGCCGTCTGTCGCAATACCGGAAGAACCAGCCGCCCCAACCACCTCCCCGCACCTGCGCGCAGATGTCTGCGCCATCTTCGCGGATGCCCAGCGCTCGACAACCGGCCATCGAAAGCTCGTGGTGCGATTGCGCAAGATTCAGGAACACTGCTGTGGCATCGTTCCGAAGAAGGCGAAAAAGGATGATAAGGATGCTGGCCAACAAGATGAGCAGGGTGGAGAGATCCCAGGAAGCGAGGAGACCCTGGCGGAAAAGGAGTTTAATATCGAAATCAGCCGGTGTATGCTTCGAGTGCTTCCTGTCAAGAAAACCGAGCCTGTCGGCGACCGCATCATTCGGTTTCTGGGACTGTTTCTGAGCCACGCCTCTGAGAAAGGTGGGTACACTGGCATGCTGACAACGCGTGTAGACTAATCTTTTGATAGATGCGGAAATCTTTACTCCCTCAGATGACGATGAGACGTTTTCAGAAACGCCCACAGCCCGCCTCACCTTTAACCTTGCCTCCACAATGGTCCCGCTGCTGGCAGCGAAGGACAAGGTCGTGAGATATCGCGCGACTCAGATCGTATCCCATATCGTGAATTCACTCGATTCCATTGACGATGAAACATACCGTATGATTAGACACGGCCTTCTCAAGCGAATCCGGGACAAGGAGGCAGCTGTCCGAGTGCAGGCAGTGCTGGGTCTGTCTCGACTAGTCGGCAACGATGGCGATGACGAGGAAGACGATGACGGATCTACAGCACTGCTTGAAAAATTGATCGATATCCTCCAGAATGACGCCGCTGCTGATGTTCGCAAGACCTTGCTGCTGAATCTGCCACTGACTCCCGCTACTCTTCCCTATCTCCTGGAACGAGCTCGCGATCTGGACGCTGCGACGCGGCGTGCTCTTTACTCTCGCTTGCTACCTACCCTTGGAGACTTCCGACATCTGTCCCTGTCTATGCGTGAGAAACTCCTACGATGGGGTCTGCGCGATCGAGATGAAAATGTGCGCAAAGCGACCGGCAAGCTATTCTACGAACGATGGATCGAAGATTGTGCCGGGAATCACCCGGAGGAAGGAGGACCAGTGGGCCAAGTCTCACCACCGAATATGCCGGCGCTTTTGGAACTGCTGGAGAGAATTGACGTTGTCAACTCCGGCATGGAGGGTGGCGTTGCGCACGAAGCAATGCGAAGCTTCTGGGAGGGCCGTCCCGACTACCGAGAGGCAGTCGTGTTTGATGAAAAGTTCTGGGATAAGCTCACCGCAGAATCTGCTTTCCTGGCGCGCAGCTTCAACGATTTCTGTCGAGTGGAGAACGATGGCAAGTTTGAGAGCCTCGCGGACGAAAAGATGCCCGAAGTCACGGCTCTTGCTTATTTCTTGCAAAAATACTCCTCGGCTCTTCTCGAGAAGTTGAAGCGGGCTAACCTGACGGGTGAAGCCAATGAAGAAGAGACGATGGAAATCGAATTCGTGGTCGAGCAACTTCTTCATATCGCCCTCACTCTGGACTACAGCGATGAAGTCGGCCGACGGAAGATGTTCTCCTTGTTGCGGGAAAACCTGGCCGTGCCAGAGCTGCCGGAAGAGTGTACCAAGTTGACGGTTGAGGTGCTGCGGTGTGTTTGCGGGCCAGATGCCGCGGGTGAGAACGAATTCTGCAGCGTCGTTCTTGAAGCTGTTGCTGAAGTCCACGATGCCATTGCTACTGAGGACAGCTTTGTGTCGGCAAGGTCTGAACTCAGCGATGAAAGCAGCTCCCGTAGAAGTCGCGACCGATCAGAGACTCCAGGTGACGACGAGGAGGTTCCCTTTGATAAGGAGAAAGCCAAAGCAAAGGTCCTCCGAGAGATCATGATCAACATGAAGTGTCTGCACATTGCGCAGTGCATGCTTCAAAATGTCGAGGGCAACTTGCAGCAGAATATGCACCTGGTGACCATGTTGAATAACCTCGTCGTGCCCGCAGTCAGGAGCCACGAAGCGCCGATCCGGGAGAGGGGGTTGGAGTGTTTGGGTTTGTGTTGCTTGCTTGATAAGGTAAATTTTTATCCATTGGCTTCGTTTGACAATGCTGACTCGGTGGTCCAGACTCTGGCGGAGGAGAACATGACTCTGTTCATCCACTGCTTCAACAAAGGACACGAGGCACTGCAGGTGACGGCATTGCAGATTCTCTCAGACATGCTGACCACTCACCCCTCCCTGCTCCTGCCTGTCACGCAACAAGACAGCGATACCGTGTCGCCTCCTGCGTTCCAGAAGCCGCTCTTGAAGGCTTTCGCGAAGGCCCTCAAAGCGAATTCTCCTGCTAGCGTGCAGTCAGCAGCGGCAACGGCTCTCTCGAAGCTCCTGCTTACGAACGTCTTTTCACCTTCGGGACCCAACGTTCCCCCGGCCATCAAGGAACTGAACGAGTCTTCTATCGAAACTCTTCTGCAGTCTCTCATTATGTCTTACTTCCACCCCCGTACCCGCGAGAACCCCGTCTTGAGGCAGGCTCTCACGTATTTCTTCCCGGTGTATTGCCATTCGCGTCTCGCTAACACGCAGCGGATGCGTAAAGTGGCAGTACCGGTGGTCCGGGCCGTCCTGAACGCGGCAGAGGAGTTCTTCTCTCTGGAGGCCGAGGAAGACAGCGATGGCGACATTGACGAGACTGCGAGCGAGCGAGAAGTGAAGGCTCTCATGGCCGGCGTTATCGGAATGCTCGTGGAATGGACTGACGAGCGACGAGTGGTGGGACTGGGTGGTGAGAATGTCCTCTCGGGTGGAGCTGCCAGTTCCAGTGCCCACGGCTACGTGCATTTGGCCCTGGTCAAGGATATCCTGGAGCGCGTCCTCGGGATCAGCACGGGCCCGACGAAATGCTCCAAGGAAGAGAAGAAGCTGCTCATTTCGATGCTGGGCAAGGTCTATATCTCCCCGCCCGGCACCGCCCCTTCCAGAGCAGGATCTCGTGTCCCTGAAGGCGAAGATGCATTCCGATCGAGTGCACGCAGCACGCGCGAGGAGATCGATCCCGCCAACGTGGCTCTGGCAGAGTCCGTCAAGGCCCTCCTCGACCAAGCCATCGAGGACGGAGTCGCCCCCGACGCGACGGGTCGCAACGCCCTCGTCAAAGTCAAGAACACGATCCTCAAGATCCTCGCCGCAGCCTCTTCGTCTCAAGCGTCCACCAACAAAGACGCCGGAGCACGCAGCGGCAGAGAACGCGCCGGTACGGAAGACACCGAGTACACATCAGCTGTCGACTCTCGACGACAATCTAGGGAACCGTCTGTGGTCAGC
The DNA here is from genome assembly GCF_041956645.1 of Rasamsonia byssochlamydoides. Classification (NCBI taxonomy): domain Eukaryota; kingdom Fungi; phylum Ascomycota; class Eurotiomycetes; order Eurotiales; family Trichocomaceae; genus Rasamsonia; species Rasamsonia byssochlamydoides. The sequence goes on along the minus strand of NW_027192411.1, from coordinate 33,668 downwards.
AACCACTATCCAGCGGTGGAAGTGGTGGTTGACCCGACCATCGCCGAAGAGGACGAGGAGGAGGACGAGGATGACAACACAGTCATCAAGGTTGAGCGGAATAGTCAGGAGCCGGAGTAAATAGACAGCGACCTGGCTGTCTGATGCCGCAGTTCCTTCTCTCTCAATTGTCTTGGCTTGGCTTCTGTTTGTTCTTCAACTTACTTTAATGCGTTACCGTTACGATTATTGATTTCCTTCTGGATGATTGGACGGGTTGATGTTCTACGTGGGTGTGGGTACGTACTTTGGGAAAGAGAGCTACTGTAGCCAGGTTCTGCTTGCTTTTTTTTTCTTTGTTTCTTTTGTAAATTTTTTCCCCTCTTCGTTTGTTTGTTTGTTTTATAGGACAGGACAATTAATTACGTCGTTCATGTCCTCTATGATAACTGACTACCCTTTTCTTCCATACCACTAACTACCTAGAATTTATCCCTATCAAAGTCTTCATTCATGTAGAGGCTCATATTTGCAGCCTAACCAACCCACCTAAACTACTAAGAAGAATAAGAAAGGTGGAAGAAGACCAGAAAGCAGAAAGATAGACAGACTTCTTACAACTATATAAATTAATAAGCGAAGACCTTCCCATATTTAAAATACAGTAGACTCTTTTTTTTTCCCCATCACCCTCCAGTCCAGTCAGTTCGTCTGTCTCAGCCCGGTCAGTAGGTTAGGTAGGTAGGTAGGTAGTTGCAGGCTTTACAACAGAGATAAATAAGATGATAGACAGGGAACGAGCGGACGAACGAACGAACGAACGACAAACTGCAAGATCGATGGTATATATTTATTATTATGATTATTATATCTGTTCTGTTCTTTGCTTCTCACTAACTGCCTTACCCGGCAGGATATGAAGAATGAAAGAGGGGGAAGATGAATGAAACAACGAAATGATAGTGGATGAAACGAAGGAACGGACGAAAAGTCGAAAAGCAATAATCTAGGTCGGTGTCTCTCAGTAGACAAAAACCTGTACCATATATGTATGATATGTTGCTATGCGTTGCTCGTCCACCGACCAACTACTCGCTAACCAGGCCAAAATTCACCAGATGAGAACAAGAGGGGAAAAAAGAAAAAGAAAAATGCAATAAATAACTACCTAAGTAAATAAATGGATGATGACAGAAATGGTCGAGCTCGGCAGGCCAAAGAAAGAAAGAAAAATAATGAGAAAATAAAGAAAAAGCACGGGAGAAAAGCCGTCAGAAAAGCCGTCGTCAGTCGATTCCTCCAGCCTGTCTTTGTCCCTCCCAAATGTAAACAAAAACCAGTAGTAATTTTCTTTCCAACGAAGAAAACCAACCTTTTTCCCTCCCCGATGTAATACAATTTATCACTCACATCCTTTTGTATATCCATCCCACAACAATGACGACTTTTTCCCAAATACAAAAGAAGCCGTTATGGACCAACAAGAACTCTTTTATACTGTGTGCCTTACCATGCCGCCTTTCTGCCAGTGCTTGTGCCATGAAAATCTGCCAGCTTGAAAGGAATGCCCCAACACCCCCAACGCAGTCCGTTCCATGGTATCCTTTTCCGTGACCATACCAGCATTCCCACTTCGTAATAGCCATGAAATGGGCGTGGAATCATCCCAATGCCAATGTCATGCCATGTTGATACTTATGTTGCATGTCCCATGTTTCGTTTCAAGAAAAACGAAGGTATCTCGCCATCTGAGGACGTGTCAGGCAAGAAGTCACTGGGAGCGCTAGCATCCAGCAAGGGACGAAGCATCGAGCCCAATCGAAGCTCACAGCCCGTCCCTCAGACTGTGTCTGGAGCTAGCCGTACAACTGAAGAAAACAGAACGCAGAGAAAAGCCGAACATGGCTCATGGGAAAAGAAAAAAAAATTAGGGAGAGAAAGAGGAAATGCGAAAACCCGTGAGAATCAGCGACAAGCTCCCAGCCAGCCAGCTCCTTCCTGCCAAATGCACCAAACCAAATTCCCGTATACATGTACGCGTCAAACAACACAACACACGATCCACACCTATGCCAACGGTAAAGCATACACACAGATTTACTACTGAACTTTGGGGGGAAATGCGAAAAAGAAGATATGCGTTTATGCTGGGGACTTGTTGGCAGCGGCACCGTTTCTGCGACCATGAGAATCGTCACTCACGGTGAGGCCACCAAGTCCCGAGGACAGGAATGCAAAAGGATCGTTGGAGCCGTCATTGCCGTATAGATTGCCGTTAGACACGTTGGACTGGGGTCCGTGATCCGCTCCGGTAAACGCAGCCTGGGTCGCCGGGTTGCCAAACGAGGCCGCAGAGTGGGACGCGTTAGCGGAGCCATATCCGGCGTTCATCTGGCCCATGGGAGGATAGGGCCCAGGAGCGTTTCCAAGCCCAGCAGACGGCAAGGCGTAGTTGTTTGGCGGAGCCCCAAATTGCTGACCGAAACCACCGAAGCCTCCTGCAGTCGAGGCAAAAGGACCAGGAGCAGGAGTACTGGCCATGGAGCCTGGGCCCATGCCAAAGCCCGACGGAGGGTCCATAGGAGAGGGAAATGCAGAGTCGGCAACAACAGCAGCCCCGGAGCGCGGAGCACCACAGCGCAGACAGTTGATGTTCTTGGCGAAGTTGTGATAGCCGCAACCCTCCGAGCCACACTTCCAGTCACCAGCCCGGAATGGGACCACACCTCCGTTGCCTCCCATACCACGAGTATGGCCCATGGCATGAGCTGCGTGGTGTCCCATAGGAGGCATCATGGAAGGGGGACCATAACCGTAAGCTCCATATCCCATGGGGTCGGGCGCAGCACCGACCGCGGGGAAGGAGCAGCGGAAACAGGCCGTACGGCGCTGGAAGTTGGAGAACCCACAAGAGGGGCAAGTCCAGTCACCGGGTCTGGGGCGATTCTTGGATGGCGGGAACGGTGTGAGGATTTCGGCCGCACGGTCGAGGACCCGGCTGGACGAGGGAGAGACCTCAATGGCCTTCTCGTTCAATGCACGGCCATTCATGCAGAGACTCTCAGCAGCCTGTACAAGAAGACATAATTAGCATCGGAAATAGATACCAAACAGACATTCAGAGCGACTGTACCTCTTCATGGGATGAGAACACCGCGAACCCTGTACCAGTGGGCTTGTGCTGGTCCGGCGTGCGAAGCGTCCAAAAGGCAATCGGGCGACCTCCATACTGAGTGAACCAGCTCTCCAGCTCGGATTGAGTAGTGTCATGGGGCAAGCCGCTCAAGTGGAGGACCTTGCTGCGCTCCGCCAGGAATGCACGAACATCCGCTCTTGCGTCCATGGGACGGGTCAAAATTTCGGGATGTTCATGAGGCGGCTGGGACTTGCGGATTAAACCTCGTAGGACTCGGGCCAGCGTGATGGCTTCTTCCATGGCCCGTCGCGGAGACGCCGGCGCCAACGCCTGCAGATGGAAAGGAAGATTGTGCTTGATTGGCGCGGAGGACTGTACAGGCTCGACTTCGAGGGCGGCGCAAATATTGGCCAGAGAGCTGGGCCCAAACGGCAATGACTCCGGATGGTGGGTTTGCCATCTCTGGTATTCGGTGCGCAAGTCGAAACAGCGAGAGTGCTGCAGGTACGGGGGTAAAACGACGGCCTTGTCTCGAGCCTCACGGGGCAGCTGTACACGCAGATCCCAGGAATCCAGAGTCACAAACGAGAACTCGAGATTCTTGGAAATGAGATGTTCCTGGGCGAAGGCATCAAACCGGTTGATGGCATCCCGGAAAGTCCCTGCATTGCGAACATGCTCCCACGTGAGGGTGGTCAAGCTCGCTTTTTCCATCCGTCAGCCATTGACCGTAAATCGACGACGCGGATGGCATTGGTGCGATTGGACTTACTGCAGAGGGGAGTGATGGGGGTGTTGACCGGCTTGACAAGGACGCTCTCCCGATGCAGCTGTTCACAAAGGAAAAAAGAGGCCTCGGTCAGCGGGACGAACAGGCGGCAGCAAAGCAGACAAGACAGCAGCGTCGCCTACCTCCTCACACGTCTTGGTATCCAGCAAGATCCATCCCAGCTCGATCACTTCGGCAGAGTCCTTGGTGACGTAAACGCCATGCTCGTCACAAGTGGTTGCGACGTGGATGACGATATAGCGGTCCAGCTTCGGCGTGGTGGCCGGGGCGGATGCCATCTCTCGCTGCGTGGGAGAAGCCGGAACGGGCAGGGCAAGGTGGGCAAACGGAGGTCCCTGCGGCAGGAGCAGATCGATCACGACGGGAGGCAGTCGTGACCGTGGTTAGAGGGAGAAGGAAGGGAAAGGGGGAGGAGGTTTGGAGGGCGAGTGGAAGGGAAAGAGGAGAGAAAAAGATGTGCTCGCAGCTGGTGGACCGTGGATCAGAAAAGTTTCGGGCTTGGGGGAAAGGGAAAGCCTGTGCTGTCAAGTCTGAGACGACACGGAGATAGCGACAAGCCGCGACCTAACCGCTGCTTGGCCGCCCGACCAGCCTGGGCCGCCCACGCATTGCACTGACCTAGTGCGTACATTATATGGATCATGGTAGTCGACTATTATTTTGTTTCTAGATGGGATGGAAGCCTGATCAGTGAGGATGACCACTGACCACATTGAATCTGCCGACGGATTACTACCAGTCTGAATAATCCCATTGAAATATCAAAATATTCCAGACTAGTCTAGGAATAACACTCGCATGCAGCGAAAGAGACAAAGAAAAAAGAAAACGAAAAAGGAAAAAAGTATGCAAGTAAGATGATAAAGTTCAAGGTTTCTCATGCAATTATCAATTCTATTATTACTACCTAACAAATGAACTCGAACAAATAAGGCTGATTTCTCAGTCTGTTGCGGTTTTGCTGTTCTGTTCTGTTCCAACTGAATCGATTCCTATGCACATGCGCATGCGCGATTATTGATTATTTGTTTCTTCCTAATAAACTCACAGGAGGGGTAAACACTGGAAAGATACTCCGGATAGAACACAGAAAACGAGAAAACGAGAAAATCACTGCTGGACGGCCCGTGGATGGCTCCAGGCGGCATCCAAAGAAAGCGTCCCATTTGGAGCATGGTGATTCGTCCACTCGATCGGGAGGATGGGCGACTGCAAGCGCTTCCTTCCACGGCTGTCATCTAATACTCCGTGTACTCCGTGCTGGACAGGTTTCCAGGGTCCTGGTGACTGGTGCCTATCTCTGTGTGACCTGCATGATTCCGTTGTACACCTTTGATGAAGCAAACGAGGATGCGAGTGTGGTGGGATTAAAAGGATGCGGTCGAGGCAGTATCCCCTGACAGCTGGGCAGCCGACGGCACACCATGCTCCGGAGTACCGCCTGGAAGCTCGGACAGCACGAGTACAGCTTCGACGGAGCACCCCTTGCCTTGGCTTCCCCACCACGCGTCGTGCACATGCTAAGGAAACGTTTTGTCAATTTGGGACAACTCAGCCGTTGTGACTTTGACTGGGAGTTCATTCTGTACTCCGTATCACCTGCTACAAGCCTACGCGAACGTGGTGGAGCCAAAGGATATGACGAGGAACACGTGAAAAACGGCGCCATCACTGGCCGGGGAGAGCTGCGAACATTACTCGTACGCAGGGTGCCAAGGCCCGCAACCTGTGATCCAAGCTGGAGCCTGGACGGAAAGTGGATGGAAATTGGATTTCATCGACTGCGTCAAGAGTCAAGACACGTAATTATTATTATTCTATCCATGAGGATATTCAAGGGTCCTCCAAGACTTCGATGCTACACCAGAATGTCCTATACTCATCGACAATTTCAATCTAGTCAATCATCATTGACTACGCTTTGAAACCTGTGATTAACACGCCTGCAGTGAATTTGGCCATCTTTATTCGATTCTGGCTAAACCCATGAAACAAATATTTAGCCGCGCTTAATGGATGACGCGGCGCGAGCCCTCCATGGCGTGGCAGGCGTGTCTGATCGCGATCAATATGTACTCTGAAACACCCGGATTTCTTATCCTTGCTCTCTCGATGGACATATCACAGATCACTTGTCAGTGCCAGCTTTTCTCTTTAGCCTGATGGCCCAAGCTCCTTGAAACTACTCCTTGGTACGTGTTCCTGTTGGAGTCTCCACGTGGCTCTGACCGGAGATTGTATGACTTTCGTCTCGGCACATGGCAGCCTTCTTTTTATGGATATAGACTCGTCTAGATCAGACGAGAGTCATGCGTCCTCTCACAAGTCCTACTATCGATTCATAAACTGAGCTAGTCTCAGGTACTTCACAACCGGCTCGGAGGAGAGCAAGAGGCGATCCAGCGCTCCTAGTGACCTCAAGAAGGGTGATTGGCGAAAGTATGCAAAAGTCATGCCCAGCAAAAGCTCAGTGACTCACTAACCGTCGCAAATCAGGGTGCTCTTGAATGTGCATTGCAATTCAAAGATTCGACTTGCTGTTGCCTGCGTCCCTTTTCGGCTTCGCTTGCCTCCAGTAAGAGTCATCTTCGAGATCTCATGTACTCCGCACATCGATAGAGTATTATGAGCTTCTTCAGAATTTTTAATCACATCAGATTCTTCAGTCAGAACCCTGCTCTCCATCTATCAAGATATCTTTGCAGACAATGTCGGTTCGTCTCGGATTCCTTGACCTTCCAGTCGAAATACAATGCAACAATCATGGTCAGTCTTGAGGACCTGTCAACTTTACAAAGGCTTCTACAAGCCTTCCCCTCAGTGGCAATAGCATTCGCAGTTAACTTCCGTGCTATATATAATAAGGGCAATTTTAAAGCGGTCCCTGGACGGGGCCCTTCATCAATACCTATACGCTATTATTGCTGCTCGTTCCACCGGCCCTTTGGATAAGAAACAGCTGGTATCGTTCCTAGATCGTCACCTGAGAAAAGACGCGGATAACAACCCACCAGCAACTATACCACGCAATCAGCAGTCACTTGAGTACATGGTCAGTGTCCTTGAGGCTGTTGACTTTTTCCTGGAGTACTCTACTTGTGTGGCTGCACGTGCTGGACCCTATTTTCGTATTCATCACCGCACAGTGAACCAAACCGAGTTTCAGATGCGCCATACTCTCTTGCGAATTCAACTCTATGCCTAGCTCTTCCACCAGCCAGGAGATTCTGTTGTGGGCTAAGCCCATATTGCTGACTCAGCTTCGCTCTCGTTTTCTGATTGGTCCATTTGTTGTTCATCACATGACTCCTGTTGATATAACTCGCGTGCCTTTCTCTCTCTTCCTTCCTTTCTTCCTTCCCCAGCGAATCCTTTTTATGAGCTCCTAGTTTCTAGACAGCAAGGCTTTGGCCCCTCACAGATTCATCCGATAGCGTCTCCGATTGGGAAAAGTGACTCCCAGAACTAAAGCTCTTCTGGGCTCGTTTCAAAGAGCGGAAACGAGGGAATGCCACTGCATTTATTACGCACTTATTTTCTGCCTTGACCACAAGATCCGAACCAAAATCATGTAGCCAGGTCAAGACGAAGATACTACCCAGCATCGAGGACTTCCGCAGCTCCGCAAGTTTATGGAAGATTCTCCTTACACGAAATTCGGGTTGAGTTATGTTTGTGACGGTCCGAACTAGGCGGTGCACTAGGCGGTGAGGCATATTGCTGGCAGAATCCGTGAGATATCTCGCTGGACCTCGTAGATAGCTTCTTTCTCCCCCAGCTTAGTCTCTTCGTTCTGAACCGCCTCATAGCTTCTAGATAAACCTACTAGCTAATGGGATTTGGGTTTGTTACAATGTTCGCGGATTTGTCCAAAGAAGAATGTACGGCTTTAGCATTGCGGACCCCGTAGATTATCGTCCTGCGATTGATCGTTTTGAAGGGTTCTTGTTTCCATGGAAAGAAGAACCACAGCGCGTTGGAGATGGATTTCTATGCTGGTCTGAGTGGTATAGGAATAGGAGACGCCAACAAACCGAGTCCGAATCTTAAAGACGCATCGTCCGGTTCTGCCTCCGCAATCACCTCGAATATGAAGGTAATGAGGAACAACGAATCCTTGTGTAGCCTGCAGGCTCTCCGATCATCTGTATGATGTACATAGATAGGTAGGTATCCAGATTGCTTAAGTCCAACCGAGACTGCCATAGACTTTCAGATATTATCGCCAATAATGAGCGACCTTACTACTAATTCGACGTAGTTGTTGCTCAGCAGATAGTTCATCTTGTTAGGCAGTTCGCTCATCATCTACACCGGTTCTTTATACAGACACAGTTAAGAAACTATGTTACAGCAGGTAGGCAAGGTAAGGAGCCCATGTAGTAACGGTAGATGGAGCTAGGGGACAAACGTCCCTGGCATAGGTAAATTTCAGGTGTTTCCCTCGAAGCAGAACATACTCCGGAGTACAAAAAGAAGTGAGATATGCATATGTGAACTTTCAAAAAATCAAAAAGAACACAAAATTCAAGTTGAGTTCAGACCAGTGGTGCAGTGGTTAGCACGTTCCTCTTATATAGATGCTTCACTCTCTTTCAGAGGTGACTCTATATGATTGGCCATGGGAAGGTCGACGGTTCGAACCCGTCCTGGTCTAGATTAAATTTTTCTGTGCGCCACTTTTGACCTTCCCCAAGTTAGAATGCGTCGTGACGACAACCTGGCCCCAGTGCCCCGTCCCCGGGCTCCTGGGCTCTCACCGTACACAGGAAGCTCAGCGCCGCAAGGATGGCTGAGATGTGATAGCTCCTCCTGTGTACGGTGGGAGGCCGGGAACAGGCACCGGGGGCAGTTGTCGACATTCTTTTTTTTCTATATGGCCCACACACCCACCCACTTTTGTTTGACATTTCTTTTATCGAATACGACTTTCGAATGATCTTTTTATTTTTATTTTTTTGTGTCGCCATTATTTAGGGATATATATACGAAGTACCTTCTTACCTTGTTTTGAAATAAAAAAATTGTTTATAAATCTTCATCAAGAAAGTAGCGTTGTCTTGTCTTGCAGCTTTTTGTCCACTGGGATACATATCAATCTATCTATACTTTCTCTAATGAAAAACCAAGCGATCAATTGGATTATTTTGACGCCCAATCCAATATAATATAGATAGGAGGTAGGTAGATTGATTGTCTGAGTCAAAACGTGGTTAGTTACTATCAACCGGCTCTTTTGAAAACACCACATCTAAGAATCTGCCCCGGTACAGTAATAGTTGGTCAATAAACGATCACTCTATGGCTGGTGACTAGCTGACATAGATGATACTTGACTCTCTATTAACAAAACTAAAAAAAAGTATTGGCACAGATGTCGTCGCAGATATTTTCCTCACCGTGTTTGTAGGAAACAGTCAGTATATTATCAAGTACGGCCCTTGCTACTGCAGAAGGAAATATTTGGCAATTACTTGATGTCGAATTGCAAATGAAACCCCGCCTTCAGTCGGGCTCAGCTCCGGCACGCATTTCCCAATTCGGTTAAAAAAGTGGTGAGTAATACCTGGGTCGGGATAGTAGTCGATTCTGAGGTGAGGTGAGCTGCTCCACCTATTGCGATATGCAGTGTAATTAATTAGTAGAAGATTGATTGATTTATTGGTCAATCTAGCTGTTCTGATTCATCTACGTTGTCGTTACGATTTTCTTTCCTTTTTCCTTTTCAACAATTTTAAAGCACAGAACTTATGATAATCGATCGCCTGTCTGGCACTGTACATATATATAGTGCACTCAGTATATAGCGGATTAAACCATGGTGGAAATTGAATATATAGATATCAACGGCGCTCGACTTGCCTACCGGTTGAAAGGACCCCATAACGCCCCTCTGATTATCACTCTGCATGGGGGACGAGGGTTTGGTAAGTATCATTTTTCCGCGACAGCGTCCCTAAAATTTTAAGCTGAGAGCGAGCAGGCGACCATACCTCCGATTTCCAAGCATACTCTCCTCTCTCCGATCAGTATCGCGTCTTGTCTTTTGATTTTCGCGGTCATGGCCGCAGCTCCCGAACCAAACCATATACCTTTGCGCAAATCGTGGAGGACATCGAGGCTATCCGGCAGCATTTTGCAGGCCCGAAAATGCCCTGTATCATCTGCGGTGGCAGTTTCGGAGGGTTTTTGGCGCAGCAGTATGCGATCAAATACCCTTCTCATGTTTCCCATTTGATTCTGCGAGGGACGGCGCCTTCTTATCATCGTGAGTCCGAGTGTACCTAGATATATACCTATACGTATGTGTCTGTGTTGACTATTTTGTTCTGCTTTCAGACGAAGAACAAGCCATCAAAGCCCTCGAACAACGAATTCACAAGGCGCCCGGCTTGTCCATTGAGATGCTGCGGAACAAGATCTTCGGCCGGTTTGACAGCGACCTCGAATTCCGTCTTGTGATGCATGCCGCCGCACCTCTGTACAGCGAGACGTTCGACGCCAACATTGCACTGCAGAAGAACCTGGACACGATCTTCTTTGCCGAGTCTCATAGTCCGTACCCTGAACAGTGCCCTCGACATGCATACTGACTGTTTCTGCCAGACGACCTATATGCCGAGCCGGAAAAATTCTTTGATTATCGCGACAACCTTCACAAAATCACGGCGAAGACACTGGTCGTGGTTGGGGAGAAGGATTGGATCTGTCCGCCGGCACAGTCCGAATTCATTGCCTCTCGGATTCCCCAGGCACGCTTGGAGGTTATCAGCAATGCGAATCATAGTGTCCATTTGGAACAGAATGCATTGGTCATTCAATTGATTCGAGAGCATCTGAAGGATAGCAGGCAAACAATTCAATGGTACAGTACATGATCAGTACATATCAAGACCAGTAATTACAAAGTATTCAACAATAGAAGGTATTGTAACAAATCCAATAATAATTAAGAGAACACTGGTGGGTAAGAGAAGTTGATTCCAATATAAAATTTCACTCTGTATTATATTTGCTGCCGCGCAAGAATTAACCGCGCGGCTGGGCGCTTCCGCAGCTCTGTGAGGCAGCCGCGGGCTTCGCGTCCCCCCAGCATCCGTCATCGCAGCAGCTGGCCGCATCTCCAACCTCTCCATGCTTCACAACTTCCCACTCCAATCTCTGCAATAGCTATTTGATATACGTCTTCCTTTTTACTTCCCTCTTTCTGAATCCGAGCTTTATCGCGGCCCCACCCCCTCTTACAGTCTAAAATGGCGTCGGGATACGACAGAGCTCTTTCAGGTAGGATAGCTCCTTGGCCCCCTCGTTTGGACGTTCCTTCTAACATGAAACAGTCTTCAGGTAAAATGATCTTTTATCAAGCTCCAGGATACAATCTCTAACCTCCACTCAGTCCCGATGGGCACGTCTTCCAAGTCGAATACGCTCTTGAGGCTGTCAAGCGAGGTATGCGCTGGCGCTAGCTGTTAGGCTCAAGTGGGATGCTCATTATATTACCTCCAAACAGGGACCTGCGCGGTGGGTGTGAAGGGCAAGGATATTGTGGTGCTAGGATGTGAGAAGCGATCGGCGATGAAGCTCCAAGATACCCGAATCACGCCCTCGAAAATCGGGTTGATCGACAACCACGTCTGCCTTGCCTTCGCCGGGTTGAATGCCGATGCCAGAATCCTTATCGACAAGGCCAGGGTGGAGGCCCAGTCGCACCGGTTGACAGTTGAGGATCCCGTGTCTATCGAATACATTACCAAATACGTTGCGGGAGTGCAGCAGCGATACACTCAGAGCGGAGGTGTTCGGCCATTCGGAATCAGTACCTTGATTGTTGGGTTTGACAAGGGCGACAATGTTCCCCGGCTATACCAGACGGAACCGTCCGGGATCTATTCTGCATGGTAAGGCTTGATTGCTGTGCGGGAAATTCGCTTCCACAGGTTGACGGTCCCCTAGGAAAGCAAACGCCATTGGCCGGTCGAGCAAGACTGTGCGAGAGTTCCTCGAGAGGAATTACAAGGATGACATGGATCGTGAGACCACCATTCAGTTGACCATTAAGTCGTTGCTGGAGGTGGTGCAGACAGGAGCCAAGAATATCGAGATCGCCATCATGGCCCCTGGAAAGCCTATGGAAATGCTCCCTACGGAGCAGATCGAGTCCTATGTCAAGAATATTGAAGCCGAGAAACAGGAAGAGGCGGCGAAGAAGAAGACTGGACGGACGCCTGGGACGGGCACTGCCGCGATATTAACGCGGGGCGGCGGAGAGAGTTCCGAGAGCTAGATGCGCGTACTGTACGACTTCTGAAGGGGCGTTGTAGAGGCTACAAGGATCTTCTTTCTGGTTTACGAAACTTCGTTTTCTCCCATGCAATGAAAAAAAAAGAAAAGAAAAAACTTTGGATGTACAGCTGCACAGCTGCCTTACGTTGTCATGGGGCTCGACGTATCTATAACTGCTCTTTGATATGTCGCACCCGGGGATATCTCGTAGGAAAAACAATCATCGCAAAGGCCACGGCGGTAGTAAAATCTCAAGAACTCATATCATCATGACCAATTCACGTCGAGGCTAACCCAGCCGATCGGCGGCATCCCTGACGTTGAAGATGGATCGCTCCGCATGTCCACGTATACGGTCGTCCTTGATCATTCTTGTCGGACGTTAGTGATGTCCTGTACAGGATAGATATCTCAGGTTGCAAGAGATGATAACATACCTCGAATCTATACGTGGGTCCTCGCCTTCCACTTGCAGCGCGGGTTGGGGGGTCACGGCCTCGATGACGAAGTGGTTATCGCAATGCGGGCAGTACTCGTCACTGCATTTTCACATGAAACTTAGTATTGATCTTGGGAAGCAGATTGGTGATTGGAAAATGCGCTCCCCCTCTCTCGTGTCCCTTACCTCTCTTCAAACTGCGATGCGTCCTTGCGGAAACATTTCTTGCATTTCTTGCATGCAAACGTCTAGGTACCCGGAGAAGTTCTCGCTCAGCATTTCTCGTCTTCGTATTGCTCCGGGATTACCGGTCCCAACACTTCCGTATCGTCATCTCAGACGTACCATGTCAAAGGACTGCAGCAGAGGGTGATCTTCCTGCTCCCGGTGGCAGTCGGCGCAATCGAACCATTTTCGGCCTGCGGGTTCAGGGCATGATTAATTTGCTATCGACGACGGACGAGACTCGACGGAAGATCTGTCACGTACAGCACGGGGACCGGATGGACACCTGGGCGTTGAGGATGTGCTTGCTGGCGAGAACAGTCAGTCCGCATGTCTTTCGCTGTGGAGAAATTTTGTGGTGGGGAAGGTATGCATGGTTGCAGCAGCGCGGACTCACCACATTGTAATGGATGTATTTATTAGATTAAGAGCAAAATAAAGCTGATCAGGGGTTTATGTCTTCTTCTGTGGTTCTGCAGTACTTATCTAGACTGCTGTTGAAACAATCTCGAAACGGCCGGTGACAAGAGTCTGGGTCGGGAACTAACTTAACTAAGGAGACGGAGAAGGCCAGATCCCGACGCCTGCGTATCCCAGAGCTCTATTCCGCGAAACAATTCACCCTCAAGAGAGGTTCCGCCTCTTCCAGCCCCGGACCTTGTCCAAGCTGTGTCGACCAGATCTTTTGTCTTTCGTTCCTGTTTCTCCCTAACGTGTGCTACAGTTAGCCCTGCCTACGGACCCCGTACTCCTGACTTGTCCCGCGGGCGTGCCGAAAGATTGTCCTCCCCTCCGAGCCACTGACGATTTGGTCGATGTCTTTTGCGCCCAGTGACCAGGGCTGATTTACAGCTTGACCGGTTGTCTCCTGGGGCGACACATTTTACAGTCTTGGACTAGCTCCCCTGCGATCCTCTGCGTCGATTCCTTAGGGGTTGAGCTCCTACCAACGTCTCCCGGTTTCGGGGACACTCTATCTGCGCTTTTCTTTTCTTTCAACTCCACAACATCTGCTGAACAGGCTATTGGGAAACCAAGGGGTCCGCGACATATGAGCTGGTTGCGGCACTCTTTCCAGTGCCAGACTTCTCCTCGGGGCCATGGATGAGAAAAGGACGGAGAAAGAAGGCACCGACGATGCTCCTATTGTAAGTTCCTTCGTTTTTACTGTTCAGTGTGCTACTGGCGCAATCAATACCAGTGTATTGACGGTTGACTGCAATTACAGAGGCCTGTGTCATCCCTTCTATCTCATTTCGAACACCTTTCCAACTCCGGACAGTCGTCGAAGGGTGCCAGTACGCCGCGTGAGAGCACCTCCCGCTTCTTAAAACCGCGCGATCAACCGGACGCTTCGCAACCTGCTGGACGTGCATCGCTGGACCTACCTCGCCCGTACTCTCCTTGGGGTGCGACTGAGAATCTGCAAACTGGGACATCATCCGGCACTTCAAATGGAGGACCCATTGGGGCGCCCCGTAATGGACCGTCAGGACGAAGATACTCTCGACCGATGTCGATGCAGATTGGATCTTCACCGCATCTGACTCCGGTTCTGACGGTGGACTCGCCTCGTTCCCCTCCTCGTGGAGTCGATGTTCGACAGGGAGGTGAGCAATGGGCTTCATTGTCTCGCGGAGCTTCAGATGTCTCTCCCAAAGCTGCTTCATGGCAGAGCTCACCTCGTTCGTATACCCGTCCCAAGACACCAACCTCTCCTTCTGGCAGTTCCGTTGATGTTCCTCGTCGTTCAGGGAGGGAGGTCTCTCCCGTCGGAAAAGCGAAAAGCACCTCTGTTCCGCCGCCGGTTAACAGAGCAGAGAAACCAAAGATACCTGCGAAGCCCGCCAACATCTCCCAGTCGGAGGGAAGAGCGCTTGCGCCGACGCCTGAACCTGAACGCAACCCGATCGAAGACAGAGTTTCTCCCTTCAGTACACCTCCGAGCAGCCCGGAAAGGCCTCCGCCCACCCCAGCTGAAAGCACGCGACCGAGAAAATCTCCAAAGCTTCCGCCTCCGGTATCTTCGCGTTTGTCCCCCGAGCCTCTCTCTCTGCCGCCGTCTGTCGACAAGTCCCCTCGGTTAGCCCCGTCCGTGCAACGTTCCGTGGATGCGAGAGAACTGGGATCTACGAGGCCACGGCCTGTTGCCGAGCCTTCCCGGGACACCAAACCGACCATCAGACCAGCCGCTCAACCTCGCGATGCCCGTGACTCTGCTCTGCCTAGCCAGAAGCTGGCGACCGGTGATCATCCAGAAGATCGACCTAGTCTACCCCCTCGGGGTGGTGGTCTCCGTGGACGGCCTTCCAGCACTGTAGGTGCTTCGGAACCGAGAACCCCTGAGATTCCATCCAGGAACTCAATCGATCTGCCGTCGCGACCAGCGAAGGCGCATCCTGCCAACCGGGTTCCCCCAATTGAAACAAATACGCAAGTTGCCCCTCCGCCTCCTCCTAGGAACCCCCCATCTTCCGTCAGTGGCAAGCTGGCTACGGACAGCCCGCAGACGCCGAGACCTCGCCCACCTCCAATCTCACGCGAGACAAAATACACCAACCCGATGTCCTCGCAGCAAGCTCCAAGCCAGGGTCCGGATGATTCAGATGAGGAAGAAGTGCCGGAAGACACGCCGGTGCCACGGACGGACTACCCGGATTCTTCCCAGGTAAATCGGCGACCACCGGTTTTCAAATCCGGGACCCTGTCTATAGCGACGGGATACAACACCCGCGAGTTTGATGTATGTGGAAAGTACGTCTGTACCACTGGGTACTTGACGAAGGTATGGGACATCGCGACTGGCGAACAGATTGTGGGCTTAAGTCATGGGGAGACTGTGAAGGTGCTATCAGTGGCATTCAAGCCTGGTAGGGGTCTCGAGGATGAGGGCACGCGGCTGTGGCTGGGTACGAATATCGGAGAACTGCACGAAGTCGATATCAACACGCAGTCGATTGTCGCCTCAAGAGCATACCCTTCGCGCCGGGAGGTCATCAAGATACATCGACACAAGAAGGAGATGTGGACCCTTGATGATGAAGGAAGACTGCTCCTGTGGCCTCCCGACGAAACAGGTACTCCAAACCTGCAGTATAGCTACAGCCATCCTCACGATCGCGTTGCACGGGGTCACACATTCTCTATGGTAGTAGGTGATAAGCTGTGGCTGGCCACTGGCAAGGAGGTACGAATTTATCGACCGAATGCGCGTGATGATTCTTTTCACGTTTTGAAAAGGCCATTGGGTGCCAATCACACCGGGGAAGTCACCTCAGGAACTCACACGACAAAAGACGGGGGGCGAGTGTATTTAGGCCATGCGGATGGAAAAGTCACTGTTTATTCCTCGACTGACTACACCTGCTTGGCCTCTGTGAACGTGAGCGTGTACAAGATCAACTCTCTGGCGGTGGTCGGGGACTATCTATGGGCCGCTTATATGACTGGCATGATCTACGTCTATGACACGTCGACCAACCCGTGGACTGTGAAAAAGGATTGGCATGCTCATGAGAGCCCTGTCTGTGGTCTTGTCCTGGATCCAAGTAGCTTGTGGACAGTAAATCGTCTTCATGTCACCTCTCTGGGGACGGATAACTTTATCCGTTTCTGGGATGGGATGTTAGAAGACGACTGGCTCGGTAGGTTTATACTGTTAGTGTGGGGACCACGTTGCTAACTTCGAGGCAGAGATGAGGATGCAAAGCAAGGACGTCGAATATTGCAATTTCCGCGAGATTCGAGCTGCCATCGTGACGTGGAACGCGGGGGCTTCGGTGCCGCGTGATTTGCAAAACAGCACCTTTATTCAGGATGCGATCCACCCTGAAGATCCTCCCGAGATATTAGTTTTCGGATTCCAAGAGCTGGTGGACCTGGAGGACAAGAAAATCACAGCCAGTGCGTCGTCCCTTCGTAGACTGTTGTGCTTTCTTGTATACTGACAATTACTTCAGAGAGCTTGCTCATGGGCAGCAAGAAGCGGGACAATCATGAAAAGGAACATATGAGCCGGCAATATCGGGTGTGGAGAGATCACCTGGCTGCAGTTATCAACGACGTCATGCCCATTGAGGAGTCATATGTTCTCCTTCATACAGCGAACATGGTAGGCTTGTTTACATGTGTCTTCATCAAAGAGAAGGAACGACAAAGAGTGCGAAACATCAGTTCGGCGGAGGTGAAACGAGGTATGGGTGGGTTGCATGGAAATAAGGTATGTCGATAAATTCGAGCTCGATACGTCCTCAGAATGCTTATTTCATTAGGGTGCTTTGATTCTTCGATTCGTGCTTGATGACAGCTCTATGTGCTTCATAAACTGTCATTTGGCGGCCGGTCAAACACAGACGGCGCATCGTAACAACGATATTGCAGCCATTCTCGAGAGCGAGTCGCTGCCTGCCGAGCATAGCCTCACGGCACGCACCGATCTTTTCGTTGGCGGCGGTGACGGGACCATGATCCTGGATCACGAGATCTGCATTTTGAATGGCGATCTCAACTACCGTATTGACTCGATGCCTCGAAATGTCGTCATTGAAGCCGTCCGCAACGGTAATCTCCCAAAGCTGCTGGAGCGGGATCAACTGCTGGCGTCCAAGCGCAAGAACCCTGGTTTCCGTCTGCGCTCCTTCAACGAAGCACCCATCACCTTCGCACCAACATACAAGTACGACGTCGGATCAGATGAGTACGACTCGAGCGAAAAGAAGCGGTCGCCCGCGTGGTGCGATCGGGTGCTGTACCGGGGTGTAGGGAGGATCAAGCAGCTGGAGTATCGGCGACACGAAGTGCGCGCATCCGACCACCGCCCCGTGAGCGCCTCGTTCAAGATGCGCGTGAAGACGATCTCTCCCAAGGAGCGCGCAGAGACCTGGGAGAAATGCCAGAAGGAATTCGTCAAAGAGAGACGAAGGCTGGCTTACGATACCAGGTGAGTGGAGTCGCAGCTTTATCAGGCAGGACTCATTATTAATCTCTTTTCGTCTACAGCATCGAATACCTCGTCAACATCCTCGGAATCGATCCCGACGAGGCTCGAAGGATCATCACTTCGGGCGGTTCTCGATAACCCCTCGTCTCCTCGTCTATGCCTTTCTTTTATTTACTCCTTCTTTTCGGCTACGGTACCTAATCACACTCGGCGCGTGGTGTTGTATGGTCGTTTGAGTATTCTATTGACTTGACGTTTTACCAAGCAAGCAAGCAAGCAAGCAAAGGCATAGATAACATTCCCCCCGCCTCCCCCATGATTGATTTGACAGATCCAGATCCAGATCCAGATAAAAGGGATATATCGACAAAGAGGAGTACGATCAAGGAGAGGGAAAGGGAAGGCAGAGAAAAGAAAAGAAAGGCAGCCATCATCATCATCATCAATCATCAACCAACCAATCAAACCAAACCAAACAGAACCCAAGCAAACTACGGAGTATTTCCCGATGTGTCTGTCTATTCTGTTCTATTCTATTCTGTTCCGTGTACACATACAATACACATACATACGACCCTAACGAAATGAAATTCATGATAATAATAATATAGTATAGTGTAGTATAATATAATATAATAAATTTAAAGAGATAGATAGAAAGAGAGAAATATGATATGTTTCCCTGATTGAAAATAAAAAAAATAAAAAATACAAACGTAGATAAAAATGACAAAAAAAAATCATTACATGTACTCACTCTGTCGAACGAAAACTATTTATCATAAAACGATAGAATTTTTTTTCTTGATCAGACTAGACAAGAACACTCTCCTATTAATATTATGACATGAGAGGAAGGTTCGGTTCGAACTGTCGACGGCAACGTATAAGATATCTAGATGCCTGAATGAATGAATTTTGACGAGGAATACGATAGATAGGTAGAACTTCTAGTCTATATATATATATATAATATCAGAAAAAAAAATAGTGATGACTAGAAAAAAAAAGGAAAGATCAAGAATTAGAGTTTGCTAAAGTCTTATTGGTTTAATGTAGGAAGGTGACTGACTGACTGACTGTGAATTTATTAAGACAAGACGAGACAAAAAAGATCAAGAAAAACATCAAGGGGGGAAAATACCATGCTGATTTTAAGCCAAGAAAAAAAAACCAACATGGTCGATCAGCTCCCATCTTTCGGGCGGGTACTTGCTTTGTTTTTCACGGGTGACTGAGATCACCCACCTATGGAGTAAAATAAGACTGACTGCTACTGCTAGGCGCTGACAAAGCGACGAAGCGACGAAAAAAAACCCCCCTGGTTAATTACATACATGATGCTTGCTTGCTGGCCGTTCTGAATAAAGATTCATTTATTTGGCTTGAACTGATTCCCTATCCCCTATCCTATCGTATTGTATTGTTATCTTATTCAATTCAGTTCAATTCAATTCAATTGAATCCATCCACCATGGACCCGATGGTGAGATGCTGATGTTAAAAATTTAAATCAGGTGCAAAAATGGGGATGATCGATCGATCAGTCGATGAGGATGATGCTGACGCAAGAATACAAGACAAGGCAGAAGAGAACGGAACAGAACATATAGTCAGGCATGAAGGTGATATGATCTTCTCGAGATAATAAAATTGTTGATAATGAAGTAAGTTGTGGATAATAAAGTAGGCTGTTGGATCTCTTCACCCGCTTTATCGAAAGGTAAGAACAACAAAATAAAGAGCTCGAACTCCATAAAAAATGACACGTTAAATGCTTCGGAAGATAGATATGCCACCTTAAGACAGGAGAGGCCAGCCAGGATCGTATGGATGACTGCTAGTTTAAACAAACTGGTAGGAAACAGGTGTTGCCATAGCCAATCATCTCAGTCTTGTCTTCAAAGACTCGTCGTTGATCGAAGAGCGCTCGTGCGTGCCATCGTATTGGACGGCGCTATTCTTCGTTTCGTCCCAGCTGCCACTTTGGGAGGAGGCTCTCGAGTCCAGCTACAAGATCATTAGCTCTCGATACTCGGACACAACGACGACCAGGCTCAACATACATTCGCACAATGAAGTCGTCCCCGGCAGATGCAAACATGCCCGGATCAGTAGGATTCCAGGACACGGCATTAACGCACCCAGAGATATGACCTTCCAAGGCTTCCACGAGAGTGCTGTTCTCTCTATGCCAGATGTAGACGCGGGAGTCTAGTATGTGATTAGCAGAAG
Organism: Rasamsonia byssochlamydoides; assembly: GCF_041956645.1. Classification (NCBI taxonomy): domain Eukaryota; kingdom Fungi; phylum Ascomycota; class Eurotiomycetes; order Eurotiales; family Trichocomaceae; genus Rasamsonia; species Rasamsonia byssochlamydoides. The sequence goes on along the minus strand of NW_027192411.1, from coordinate 13,642 downwards.
AAGATCTAAAATCGCTGCCGCTGCTTACCTTCACTGCCACTGACGACAAAGTTCTCCGCAGCACCGCCGAACGTACTGCGGATGACAAATTCTCCCTGCTTTTGACCCTGGAAGCGACGGACCACTTCGGTAGTCTCAATATCGATCATCTGTATTTGGCCTTCGGCCAGATTCACCAGCATGTACTTCGAGTCCCGACTGACGGTGACGGATGTCGTCTTGCTCTTCAACGGGAGGCAGTATTCCTCCACATACGTTGACAGGTTGAAGACATGAAGTTTACCCGTCTCATCGGCGGCAATTAACCGCGTCCCATCCGGGGTGATGGCACAGTCCTGTACCCTAAAACCTCCCGGCCACGTATATAACGCGTGCCCTCGCATGCTCCAGTGGCACAGCTGGGTCTTATCGTCCAGAGAAGCGGTTACGAACGACTCGCCGTCCGCAGCCCAGGCAGCTGCCGTCACTGGTTCTCGGTGATTATTAATGGTCAGGAGACAGCGTCCGGTCTGGAGCGTTGTTGAGAACCCGAGATCAGCAAAACCATCAGCCATGTGGCCACTTTCCTTTGACTTACCTCTACCTCCCAGACCTTGGCCTTTTTATCTTGGGAACACGTAATCAATTTGGAATCGTCTGGACTCCAAGTCGCGTAGGCCACCGGCTCGTCGTGCTCCAGAAATTTATGGATGACGGAGAAGGTGGCGGTGTCGTATATGATGACGCTGCGGTCCTTGCTGGCGGTTGCCAATTTTGATCCGTCATGCGAAAACTCCACATACCAGATTTCATCCGCATGATGCGTCAGCTCAATCGTCGGATGAAGCGGAAAGTCGTTTCGATCGCATACGTGATCGCAATAGAGGGATGGCGGAGTTGCAGTATTGTGATAGCGACATTGGTTGATCTGATTTTGCTTGACGTGATCGAGCAAGACAGCCAGACGGTGGTCCGGTATCATAACCGAGGGCGATATAAATTCTGCAGGAGGCTTAGCAAACTATAGACACTAAATGGAAACTCCGACTCGCTCACTTGAAAGTTCAGTTAACAGCCGTTCTCTCGACTGCTCGATGGATCCATCCCAGCCAGATTGCTCACGCAGGTACTCCGGAGGACACATTAGGAGACTGTCAAAGCAACGATATCAGCGGGTGATCCAAGACTGATCATGCTAACAGTGCGAGACTCACCTGGAAAGAGCGTGAAGTTGGGGGATGTTGTAGTTCAAAGGGGTCAGTTCCTGTCGGAGGACCATCAACGCTGCTCCGAGATCCCGGGCCTCCAACAACTCCAAAAACTTTTGTTGCCGGAGACAAAAAAGCATTTCATTCCTATTTGCGTTCTCCACCAGTGCCAACTTGCCCCAGCTTGAAGTAGGATGATCACCACCACCGTCGGGCTCGAACGAGTCTAGTAATATCTGTTCTGCCTCTGCCCAGTGTCCCTCCAGCACAGCACTCCTGAAGGCTGCAACGGCCGGACTTTCCAACTCGTAGCCACTTTCTCGACTTAATGTGGCGGCAGCACTACTGTAACCCAAATCGTATAAACTTTGAATCAAGATCCTCGTGACCTCCTCCCGATCGTGGCCAAAGTATGTCGGAGCTCGGACAGGCGATTTGACGGATCCATTCGTTTGCGACTGTCCGTTTGACGGCGTATGTGAAGGAGATTGTCCGTTTAGAGATCCTGAGATGGCTGCCTTCCTCCGGGGCGACGTGGCCAAGCCATTTGAGATCTCGGACCGGCCGTTCGCTCTTGCCGTTGATGCTCCACCATCGGACCGCATATTTGCCAGGCGCCTGCGCTTGGGAAAGGGAGGTTGGCCTTCTGATCGGCCACGTCGTTCAGTAGATGTACTGTCACTGGGAGATTGCCCCCGCCCGAAACTCCCTTCTCCGGTCGTACTGCTATCCGATGGATCCGGGGAGGATGAGGGATCGCGGCGGCGGCGGCGAGGGTGCGAAGGGGTCACTGAGGTAACTGTTAGATCAGAACTCGAACCAAGGTGACTGTTGCGGCTCTCGGGACGCTGATGAGACGGAGCAGCAGAACCGGTGGTGATAGGGGAGTCGGGGCGGTCGGGGGCGACGGAGGTGGGTATATACGGGGAAGGGTGGTCTGCCAGGTCGAATATGAAGAGCTGCTCTTCGACCTGGCTCTGGAGAAGAACCAGGGGAGCAGTCCTTGAACCAGAAGAGGGGTATCAGAGATGCACTACCGCTGCTGGTTGAATGAAGTCTGGTGAATTCTGGTCACACAGGTCAAGACGGCTTAATTACCTGCTTCAGCTGGTAGTGGGGGAGAAGAAATAAAGAAGAGAAGAAGAAAAGAAAGTCGTCAAGTCAGATCGATTCTGCGTGGATAGAAGGGTGACTCCGGTGGAGGAGCTTCTCGAAGGGTTGGAGCAGTCAGATCAGTTCTTATCACTATCGCCGTAGGCGCCAGAGACCGCCTCCAAGGAAGTTTTGCCCACGGCCAACCCCGGACAAGATGGTAGTGAAAGGGAGGAAAGGGCCAAGCAGGCGGATCACTGTTGAAGAAGGATTCAGAGGAGGGAGAGAGAGTCGAAGCAGCACGACAAGGAGAGTTGCGGTTGGAGTGAGGTTGAGCTGCGGCGGGCGTCGTTGGTCGCTGAACGCATCGGTGTTCAGGGTGCCTGGCGGGCCGTGGGGCGGCTGCTATCACGACGCCAGACGCCAGACGCCAGGACAGCCACGATTACTCGATTACTCATTCTGGCATGAAATCTTATACGTACGAAGCCTACTGTATTTTCGGGAACTGTAATTTCTAATCTAATTAATTCTATTCTTCTTGTCGTCTAGCTTTCGATTGTCCAGCACGGGATCTGCATAATCGGATCGGCTTAGAATTAGGACGCGTTAACCTTGGCCTAACAACTACAATGACAACCCCGAAATCCCTCCAAGTATGTATGTACTGTACAAATACTACACTCTACACTCTACACGGAATATTGACCGGTTTCTGCCCGCAGAGAGTGAGGCAGTAACGTTTTCTGGATAAGTTAATGCTCAGTGTCTCCGTCACCATGCCGGAGCCAGTACCATTCGTAAGACAGGCTAGAAGTGGAACGTTGAGTTGGTCGTCGTTTTGTAGTAGTTAGTCATTACAGCTGGCGATACCTGGATTGCCCCTGTGGATTGCTACATACTTAGGTAGTCGACAGCTGACGCACAGATGGGACAGGATGGGCTCATCTTGGAGAGAATATGACCACGACAAGTCTATCACAAGCGATCCATTCTCTCGAACCAACCAGACGTCTGTCTCAGCCTGTCACCTGAATCCGAGAGCTTATCGGAGGGGTTTGTGACCTGGGCCGGGATTCGAGTCGAGGAGAGCGGATCCAGAGAGATACAATGCGGCCATTCATTGTGTTTGACCGCCATTGGAGGTGTAGATGGAGATGCCGAGTTCTGCAAGAGTTTTAGACGGTCACCTGCTCGCTCACCACTGAATCGCCGTCACGTTGTCCCTTTCAGTCCCCCACGCTGTCAAGGCAAGGCCAGCTGGTCTGGTCCGGTGAGTTGCCGATCGAACCCTGATCTTGCTGGTGAGGCCTGTTTTACGTGCATGGACGGTACCTGAGTCTGGTACTGTACAGTCCATACGTTAATAATAACAAGGACCGCAGTCCACGGCTCCTTGACTTCACCCGTGAATTTTACTTCATGATGATTTCTCTTTGGTTAATCCAATCAGATCGTTCAGAAATGAATTACATCATCGACAATGATACCGTAATATGGAAGCTTCCAAGGTTGTAACTTTGCGATCCTAGCTCGAGGTTGATAGGTACTCGCCGCACAGTAACGAATGGATGGCGATGAAATAATTGTCAAAAACAGACCACTTCAGTTTTATCGCCTGCAGCAACAACAATACCCCAGAGTAATGGCGATGGCAAGAATCAGCTTAGGCAAGTATGAGTGCCTTTTTGCCTTGCCCCAGACAGAAGTTTAATCTCAGGGAGTTGGTTTCGGAGTTCTTCACCGTCCATCTGTTGCCACCACCACCTCCGCCCTTGATAAAGTGACGATATGGTGATTGCAGCTGTCCAGACCAGCGCCCACTTTTCCCCGGATTTCCCACGGTACGAAATGCCGCTCGTCTCCGCCACGCCATCTATATAAGGCGACGTCAGCGCCCGTATTTTTCCTGACAAGAAAATCACATCAATCAGAAACAGCAACATTCTTACTCTTTAAGACCCTTTAAAAAATTTTTTTTCGGCATCATTATCAACATGGGCTGCAACTGCGGAACCGACAGCTGTCCCTGCACCGGTGCCCGAAACTGTATCTGTGATAATAACTGTGCCTGCAAGGGCTGCGGGGTATGTCGCTGAGTCCTCACCCCATGAAACTGGTGATTCCCTTGTGAATGGTTGACAGGTGCTGATTGACACTGCTTTTTTCTATAGAAATAAAATGCAACACCAACAATTCCAGTACATCTTGGTAGTGGATTTGGAGGTATAATTTGGGACGAAAGAAAACTGTACCTATAATAATAATATTATGAATTAAGATCTCTACTCCAAACGGACTTCGCTTGTTGTAATAATACTATGATGAATGATTTCTACCTACGTTCTTGTCATGATGAATGTGCATTCAGGAGAGAGAGGGCTTTATGTACCAAATTTCTTGAATATGGCTAGGCATCAACTAGAGACGAATTGAGGATCGCTCAGACGGTCACTTTAGCAAAGGGGAGGAATCAATGGAATCGAAGTTTGCTTATGTTGAACTCAATATTATTAACTTCAACACATCTGTAAATTGCCCATTCCCTCTAACTTGTAGGGATTTTATCTCAGTATGTTTACCTGATCTATAAGAAAAATGGCATAAGCTTCAGCCCTATGCTTAGAGTATTATTCTTTGCCTTATGAATTAAGACAAAAATAAAACAGACAATGAAGTGGAACCTTCTTTCTACATACGCAGTACTCAGACTATGCACCTTAGATCATTTATGCTTCCGCCATAGAAGCAGATTATTGTATTGCCTGTTAGTGCTGAAACTTCTATCCAAGTCTTCATTGGTAAGGAGTCCATCTATAAGCTATTGTTGTATAAGACTAATTAATCCTGCTATCAAACAGAATCTTGGGTAAAACAAGAAGTGGTGACTCTCAGTTTCACTACTTAGCAGGTTCTATTCTAGATTTCGGTTGTTTTCTCTTGTTTTCTTTTTTTCTTTTCCTTTTCTTTTTTTCTTTTTTTTTTCTCTCTTTTTTTTCCCTTTTTTCCTTTTCCCCTTTTTCTCTCTCTTCTCTCTCTCTTTTTGTTTTTTTTTAAAAAAGATTTTTTTTCCAACTATTGCAATACGAGTCCGTATCAGCCGTTGGGAGCCTTTAGCCTAGCATAGAAAATGAAGCTAACTGACGCTATTGATGCCTTTTACGAAGTTCCTAAAGTCTATAATATTATGAAGTTACAAGTCGATATATCCACTTTACCTACCCTAATCAAGTACTCCTAACTACACGTGTAATTTCAACATCAGGTCAGAAAATCAACTTTGGATCTGCTGGAGGAGGGGACTTCGATTTGAGCACCGCCTCAGAACACTTGAGAGCTCCCGTAATGGTGAAACAGATAAATGGCGACAAGGCGTACATGATCTGCAAATGCCAGTCAGAACATCACTCTAATTACAACCCTCTAGTTGTTGTTCACTCACTGCCAATACTTTGGAAATGGCCATCTTCTCCATGTCAGACACCTTGCCCAACTCTGCCAGCCCCGAGATAATCAACGCTGGCGGCCCAGTGGGCATCACCATCATGCTGAACCACAGCATCGGGTCGTCTCGGACGAGGTTCGTCTTCAGAGCGAGAACGTAGATGACTGATACACTGATCCTGCAGCATTGCATTGTCAACAAACAGAGCCTTGTGACCAAAATTCTGATGGAAGCACTTACAACGGCCAAATAACCAGTCGAATGATGAAGACACTGACAATCGCTCGGAGAGGGACCTTCCCGGAGCTCTTGCTTCGCTTCATTCTCTCAAAGCTGACACCCAGCTTGCAGCCCACCATAAAGATCTGCAACGTCGTGAAGAGCTTGCCCAGGTTCTTGATGCTGGAAGTCAGCCACGCATTGAAGATGCCGCCCTCGTCGTTGGGGTTGAAAAACGCCCGGTGCAATTTCGGCACCAATCCGAGCACCACGCCCGTCAACGTGCAGAGGAGCGCCACGTCGACGAACCCCGTGTCGATGGAAGTCAACTCCTGCTTGACGCGCTCGGGGAAGAGCGAGAACACATATCTGGCCGCGCGCTTGATCGGGCTGCCAACCCCGTGACGGAGTTTCTGCGCGGGGCCCGGCAGGAGGGATGTCTGCTCATCAATCTCCTCTTCGCTCGGACGGCGCTCCTCGGGTTGTCTTCCTTCGTCACGATCCCGCTGGTCACCACCTTCTTGTTGGTCTTGTTCACCCTCGTCTCCGATGTCCCGGAGCATTCGGGGGCCGACCGCGTAGGAGATGGTCTTGGTGGTGACGGCGCAGACCAGGAAATAACTCTGGGCTCGCTGGATCGCATCTGACGTGGACTCGCCCTCTGGGGTGATCATATCCAGGCTGCCCGCGCTTTGCAGAGACTGAAGCAGGAGCAATGGAAGGGAGGTGGTGTTGTTGAACGCGCATGCCGGTGTGACCCATGGTGGCAGTTTCAACACGATGGTGACTATATATCCGAACACGACTGACAGTGAGGCGTATAAGATGGACCATACTGAGAGACAAAACTATTAGTGCGCTATTCAATAACAACAACGGCAAAAAAAAAGGAAACGTACCTAAAACAGGAACATAATTCAACGCGCTCCCCAAATGCAGCTGGGAGCCCAGATTAACGATGATGAGGGCTGGCAAGAACACCTTGACGCAGAGCCCCGCGATATCATTAATGGATTCCTCACGGATCAATTTCGCCTGTCGAGCGGCGACACCATACAATAGCGTCAGCAGAACGGAGGTGCAAGCCTGCAATGCACCGAGAAAGGGGGGCAGTAAACCTTGGATAATATTGTCACTCATTATGTCGGTAGAGGAGGAAACAAAAAAGGGGGAAACAAAAAAAAATTACAGGTCTCTTAGATAATGAAATCAAAATGCTATTTTCAGCCTGTCCATGAATGAGGAAATTGCATATTGGCATTGTAGCTTCCTAGGGACGAAACGGATGGATGGACGGCATGGCATCATCGTTACCTACGTCCCAGTACTAACCCCATACGAGATTTGCAGGAACCGAACCGGAAATCAAGCACGCGAGCAATAACTACCTAATATACCCTATTTCATCTTCACTTTAATTCCTGTCAATCAAGCAGGTAAGCACTAGGCCTGTAGCTACTGTCTGTATACTTGCAAGTTGTATTTCTCATGGTCATGCACAGTCAAGTTATTGCCATATGCAGTAGCAGATCTATAGATAAGTAGGCTTCAAGGATACTAACGAGGATCCTCCACTCACTCTCCCAACAACGAGACTAAGGGGGAAAAGAAGAAAAGAGAGGAAGGTAAAAAAGAAGGCAAAGACATAGTAATATGCAGGTGATTGACGTCTAATTAATTCTCCCGTGACTCTTTCTTTCTCTTTATCGGTACATAGTTTGTCATTATTTGCTCTTCCTCGAACTAGAGAAATAGATTTCTTTGAGCTTTTTTTTTTTCATTCTGGCAACCTTAGGTCTTTGATTCGATCAGGTAACCTAACCTACTCATCACTTTGTCCGCCAAGATCATGTGTGTTGTCTAATGTCGGTATGATCAGATAATTAATAATCTAGGTATTTACCAAACTGCAGAGCACTGTACCGGAGTACAATCGACTTGCACATCACCTCTGCACGGGGTATTGTATCAATTCTCCTCGATCCATCCATCTTGAAAACATCCCCACGTCAAGCCTCTCTCATATTATAAGTTTCCAGGCCTTCCTTCAATTCCACGATCACGCCATGGACAAATACTGACAGAACGAGAACAAGCTATCCGAGGGAATGCATCCGCCTAGGTAAGTTGATTGATACCATGCTGCGAGACTGCCTGTGTGGGTGTTAGCAAAACAAAAAAAAAAGATCCAAGACAAGTAAAAAAAAAAGAAATAGATGGAGAAATATCCTACCAGCCATCGGCCCCAAAGGCCCAAATCCGACCGCGCCAAGCGCGAATTTGACAGGACCACCATATGGCAATGTCGCCACGGTGAACACTGCGTTTGCGGTGAAAAGAGGGTGTTTTTTGGCCTGGTTCAGGGCCCAGGAGGTGCCTGACTTTAGTCCCGAGATGGCGACTTCTGCTCCTGAAGAGAGGAGTTGCTTGGTGATGTCCGTGGGCATTTTTCTTTTTTTTCTTTTTTGTGACAGGTCGAGGTTTTGGACGTTGGGAACTTTTGAAGAAAATAGTCTGTCTGACTGTCGACGTAGATGGTGAGCGAGGGTAAAGAGAAGATCAGTCTTCGCTGGAGGGTGAGGACGACCAAAAGTAGGTAGAGTTTGAAGGTAGGTGCCAACTATTTATTTATCGATGTTGTCTACCCCTCTTTTGTCACGTCACGTTGGTGCTTTTTTTTAAAAGCCTGCATGTAGTCTGCCTTGCTAGTCTGCCTTGCAGCCTTTGCGATCACATCAATAGATGAACTTGGCTTGGTTACACGGAATAAGCGCCATGCATTGTGCAGCCTTGCAGCGTATGAGATGTTGGTTAACAACAATAACAATCCTGACGATGATTGGTTGCAAGACTAGTACGTCATTCGTAGAACACATTCAAATTATGAGTCTAAAATAATCTACAGAATCAGGCGGAATCACGTAGGCGTAATTTTGAGTCGCGCTGTATATGCCTCGGTCTGTTGGCTGACACTCAGCAGGGCTTGCTTTACGTACGGATTCCCCAAAAGCAGCACGGCAAGAGACCCGACGATGGCCAGAAAAAGACCAGCAATCATGAGACCCACGTAGGCCATCGTCTCAATGCCTCGTTTCTTACGGTTGAGACTCACAGTCTCTCCAAGGCTGAGCGAACCAACGGTGTTCTCGCCGGCGTATTTGAAGTTGAATTTGGTCTCTTTTCCAAGGCCCTGCTTCTCGTCCATGATAAGCCTGTAATAACGCCTGCGGCGGATCTACAGTTGTTATGTTAGAGACTCTTAAATATAGACCGGAAGGTGTCGTCGGTCGGGTCTGCGAATGGAACAATTGAAGGTAATTCCTTATCATGTCATGTCAAGCCCTGAAATCCGACTTACCGAGATGATGTTTTTATCAAAGTCTGGGAAGATCCTCTGAATGTAACTCATTGTCACGATAAACAAGCAATATCCCGCAACCAGGACCCAGTAGAACATGCTTGGCCTCCTCATGCCAAGTTTGTCAGACAGTTCGTTGCCATTCATCCACCGAACGAGGGCTTCCATGAACTCTCGTGATGCATAAAGAGGGTAGTTATTGTCCAAACTCAAGAGAATGTTTCTGGCCAGGACTTGGCTGGTCTCTGTGGGTTGCAATTCAGATACGAGGAGAGACTCCATCCATGCGCGCGCCTTCTCGGCATTTTCAAATGGCTCCGTGGGTGTCCCTAGGTAATAACCAACGAGTCTCCAGAGAGCGACGTAATCGGCAATCTCTTGATCAGTGAGCCAGATGCCCTGCCGCGGCAGACCCAGGTAAATAACAACAGTGGAGAAGGCACAGATGGTGAGAATGCAATCCAGGTCATTGACAGGCACGCCAAACCTCTCCAAATTCCAGTAGTCGGGCCTCCTTTGCGCCAGCTTGGTGATGTGTTGCCGGACAGCAGAATGAAGAAACCGGACTCGTACGGAAGAAGCGTGGCCATCGCCCCCAGGTTTGATGGAATCCAGCGACCGGGTTACTTGTAACACATGCTGCGTCGTTTCGAATAGTCGGCGTCGAGCCACCTTGGGAGAAAAGCCGCCCGTACGAACCAGAACCTCAGCAATCCGTCCGGCTCCCCTGAGATAAGAAAGCAGTATTAGCGTCTAGGGTATGTTAAAGGATAGATATGCCTGCGAACTCACATTCCACCCAGAAGACTCTGAAAAGGGAGCTATATGCGTGCGTATATCAGCATCAATCCAGACTATCTCAACGGTGTATAAGGGAGTTTCAGCGTACTGCACTCAAATTCGCCATCCCGTATCGATAGAAGACCTCCTGGCCTCTTTCAATCTGCTCCCAATCGACCCAATCAGGAATGGTATTCACTTGGTCCCACAGCTCCTGGAGCTTGTCATCTCTGGAGGCATTGTCCCTCAGGAGTGCATAGAGGTCCCGTTCCAGAGTCTCACCGGCTGTCCTCCGCTTCGGCGGTGAGATCTTATTCAGCCGTTCAAGACAGTCGTCCGCAAGCCTGTCATAGGTGAATTTCATCTGATGCAAGGCTTCAGCGGATGGATGAAGCGCTGTCCATCGAAACGTCCATCCCCAGACCTTCCGAGTCTCCGCTCCGTTTTTCCACACAGGGAAGAACCAGTCCATCTTGGTTTGGCTGGTAGTTCACGTTCTGCTTCTTTTATTGGTCAATGAAAGAAGAAAAGGGGCATGGGTGGATATCTGATATGCTATGAATTCGTCTTCTACTAATTGAAAACATACCTCCTTGCCGTCGATAAGATTAAATGAAGAGACAACATTGCTCAACGACAGATGGTCTCATCAGACTGCTCATGCGGAGCTCTTCCCTGCATTAAGAAGTCAGGCCATGTGAAAGTGTGGAGAGAGCTGGTGGGGTTGCTGTTGACGGTTGAACGGAACACTAAGTTGACGGATCTCTGGAACGGCCAGCTGACTTGGACAGTTCAATCACATGCTTGTAGATGTTTCTGTGCCTTGACATAAACGAATGACATATGGAGAGCAGTCATTCCGTTCAGCCTGCATGCTTACTTCAAAGGAGATATACCCCCATCCTCCCAATCAACTGCTGGTGTTGGTCAATCCAGAAGCGTATCTCGCCAGTTATCGGAGTCTATGGCATACTCCATATCCAGTGGCTAACTTGATTACATGCTTAACTAAAGACTCGTGCTCTCGTCAACAGCGAAGGACTGTGGGTCTCGGAGATACCGCAAACACATCGACAACATCGAGTTGATATCAGACTACTTCCACAAACTTATATTTTCAATACGAGTTGTTTCTGCTGTTGGGGGGCTAATGCTCTATTTATTATGTTCAGCACTGATAACCAGATATACCGCAGAAGGTCCCGCGGGGGTGCTTGGAGCTAAACCATCCATCATGCCACTCGGCATATCTTCTACCTATTGGAGAATTGCATCAGTTTAGAGTTTGATGCATTATCAGTACGGTCTGTGCCATTGTTATCAACACACAGATCGGCCATCTGTCATGCATGGCTCTAGGTTTGACGATCGCACGGCTCCCTCCCTCGTGGGGGAATGCAACAAGAGCCCTAAACTCGCGTCATTTATGCGGGTCAAAACGACCAGGAGGCGATACCTTAAATGGTTCAAAGTCCCTTGAAATCTACTTGTAGGATGTTCTATTTAGAGGGAAATACTACCACAAGATTGAACAGGACGCGTGGGCGACCCGGTACGTGCTTTTGTGAAAATCAAGGCTCCTTTTCCCATGAAATCCTTGCTCACTCGTCAAGAACAGGTGTAGGATAAGGTCAGCTGTGGTTGATACTCACCATCGTTCTGCTAGATTATCGCTGCGAGTGCACCCTGTTCTCCAGAAAATAGTTCTCTGGGTCGTCTCCCGTTCACAGGAACAATGGTAGATGCCGATCCTGAAAAGCAGCCCGCACAGCGGGAGGACGTGGTGGCTGCAATCTCGAAGACAATACTCCAGCATTCTCACGATGGGGATGAGGCCTTGAAGGCCTTTATCGGTCATGAAGGCGAGGTGTTCGTGATCGACGAGGCTACCAATCGAAGGCTGTTGAGGATTATCGATTGGAACCTGATCCCAATTAGTACGTTAACCGCTCACTTCCTTTACTGGAATTGTGCTGACTTGGAAGCAAGTGTGCGTTGTGTATTGTCTGAATTTCCTGGACAGTAAGTTGCATGTTTCACCTGATGATTCCTGGAAAACTCTGGGTAACAGAGATTGACTGGAAACGTCTAGAGACCACAATATCCTATGCAAGTATAACGGGATTGAATACGGATATCCATCTCGTAGGTGACAACTACCAATGGCTAGGTAGTCTCTTCTATATCGGTGCGTTCAGCTTGACTACGCATCCTTTATATCTTTTTATTGCTCCCGTACTAAAGCTTATCGAATTGTTAGGCTACCTGGCGTGGGAATATCCTACAAACATCCTTCTCCAACGACTGCCGCTGGCAAAGTACTAGGCATTTTGCATCATCATGTGGGGAGTCACGCTGGCCTGTTTTGCCGCAGTTCAAAACTTCAGCGGTGCAGTTGCAATCCGATTCTTATTGGGTATGGCTATTTGAGCTTTGTTGAGGAATACATGGGTTATCCAAGGTAGTCGACGATTAACATAAACAGGTGTCTTTGAGGCTGCAGTATCACCAGGATTTGCTCTTTTTACTTCACAGGTGCCTATAATCTGCCTCTTCTCCGTACTGTTACTGTCTCCATCTAACTTGTCAATGTTTTAGTGGTACACCCAAAAAGAGCAAGTCGGCCGGATTGGCGTCTGGTACAGCTTCAATGGTTTTGCTCAGATCCTTGGTGCGGTGCTAGCTTACGGTATTGCCAAAGGCGTAGAGCAGCATGGATCAACACTTGCAACGTGGAGGATCATTTTTCTTGCGACCGGTCTGCTCACTGTTGTGATTGGGATAATTTTTTTGTTCACGGTGCCTGACAGCCAGCTGAATGCGCGCTTTCTGAAGCCGGAAGACCGAATTCTCGCCGTCGAACGAGTCCGTGTTAACCGTCAAGGAATTGGCAACAAAAATTTCAAGTTCTATCAATTCAAAGAAGCCTTGGCTGACCCCTTGACCTGGGCATTGTTCTTCTTTTCCTTGGTTGGCGACATTCCCAATGGTGGCCTTACCAACTTTTTTAGCCAGCTTGTACGTGTTGTCTCCATCACCTAAGGAAAAAGGCGCAGTACTAATGTTTTCAATCAAAACTGGCGCAGATTGTGAGCTTTGGATACAGTGATTTGGAGGCCCTTCTGTACGGTGCCCCCGCCGGAGCCGTCGAGGCAGTCACCCTGATTTTTGGAAGTTGGCTAGCAACCAGATATGGCCATCGTCTGCTTATTGGCGGTGTTACGGTGTTGATTTCAATTCTGGGAATCTGCTTAATGCTGTTTCTGCCCCATTCCCTCAAACAGGGCCGGCTTGCTGGATACTACATCATGCAGGCTAGTCCTATGTGTGGGGTTGCTTTGCTCTCTCTTATATCGTCGAACGTTGCAGGATATACGAAAAAGACAACGGTGGCCGCTATCTATTTCATTGGGTACTGCGTTGGAAACCTGATCGGTACGTAAACTGATGCTGTATTTCCCCAGAGCTAAAGCTCGTCAGTGGGCATCGAAGGTCTCTCTGTTGAGTTGGCTTTGAACTTTGGTTCAGCTGCAGCATAGCAGTCAAGTCTTCCCCCCCCCC